>NW_020798050.1:0-163672 GCF_002237265.1 Aspergillus thermomutatus
TTTTTGCCCATGACTTGGATATTCCTGTGCATGCCTTCTTGACGTCATTTCGCCGCACGTCCTACTTCTTCTTGCCCTACCCTTATTGTTCTATACCTGGCGTTCCCCTCTCCCTCACAACCCGACCGGGACGCCTTTGATATACACACGATTAACTACTAGTTCATTTTTTTGACCCACCATTCTGATTGGATGTTTCATGTTAAAGTAACGATGCGCGCACGGAACGACACTGTGCCCACCTCGAAGAGACCGATCTCGTCTCTCACGGCGAGTCCCGCCTTTGGATATACACACACATACGCATATGCATATACATATGCCCCATTCTGCTAATACCCTTTGGCCTATGATGGAGGTTTATTGCACTCATGGTTTCTGCATCTGTTGGTGTTTGACAGTGTAATACCCTAGTCAATGCATGATTGATACAACGAAGTGTCCCTGAAGCTCTGTAGGCTCGTATCGTAGCCTTCCTTAGTGAGCTCTTTGACTGCGCCAGCTACCCAACTACGTGAACTTTCTTCTTTTCATTCCACGCTATTCCATTCTACATATTCTAGCCTAAATGCTCTATTTGCTACGGCGTATTGACCCATGGTGCTGTATCCATCTAACTTTAAGGACATCATCTTACACCTCTGTCCTACTATTGAGCTTAGTCTGGAAGTACTGGTTGTCACAAAGTAATGTCATTGATGTTAGATACGGTAGTATGTCCAAACGCCATGCTTCTGAAGTACATGAGATATAACCTGTTCAATCCGCTCAGTGCATTCCTCCGCACCCACACTCCCTCTTCTCCATGCCGTCCACGTCCATAGAGCGTTTCCTGAACTCTCCGTGGTAGGTGTCCAGGCCTTCGGTGCGGACGTTCTCGCCCAAGGGATTGCCTAACCAGGCGAAGGGCCGGTCTGAGGAAGACACGACTTCAACGCCCGTAGAGGACCAGGCGCCGGATGATTGTAGGCGCTTGGTGATGCTTTCCACGTCTAGGTCAAGATAGTCTGCCAGGAAATGGCCAACCTCGATGTTTTCGTGGTTACCAACCAGAGGCCAGGCATCTTTCGAAGAGGACGCATAGATGTTGACGTCCACGCCTGCGACAGTTAGCCGATCTCTACTGCTCCATGCTATAAGAGGCTGGCACTTACCAGAGTGGCCGTGGGTCGACCAGCCAATCTGCGCTCTTCGGCTGATGATGTCAGCAAACTGATACTGGGAGTTTATCGGTGAGTTTGGATCGAGGAGAGAATCGATTTCCTCGTCTGTGGCATCAGTGATACCTAGACCCTTCTCCAAGAGCTCTCGAGCATAAAGTCGCTGCTTATTCTTCTTCGTCTCCCCAGAGAGAAACTCCCGAAGCTTGTTGTCGAGAAATTCGGTGGACTGGCTGGCGTTGGCAAGAACACCGGGGAGCCATTTGTACTCCGGGTAGGTGGCGTGCAGCTGCCGAGCGGCCGCCAGGCCACCCGTTTCATGGTCGGATGTGCTGACCACAACCCCGGGTGTCGAGTCTTTCTCGAGGAACTCCAGCACGGCAGCAAATGCCTTATCGTACGCAAGAACCTCGTGGACCTGCGCCGCGGGATCGTTGCCGTGTCCGGCATGATCAATACGGGAACCTTCGATCATCAAGAAGAAACCCTGCTCACTATCAGCGGTAGCATCGCTGAGTATCTTGAGTGCAGTGCGAGCCATCTCTTCCAGAGACGGGTAGATGTCGTTCTGACTACGACGGTCGATCTCAAACGGAATGTCCTTCTCCGCGACCAGACCCAGGAGCGGCAGCTTGGCTTCCGATCCGCCATTCAGCGAGTCAAAGCCCTTCCGATCATCAAAGTAGCTGAAACCCTTCTCCTTTGCGATGCTGACCAAGTCCCGATCGTCTCCCCGACAGCTCCCGTCGGTCGAATTGGGCAGGAAATGGCAACGACCACCACCAAAGATAAGATCGACCACACGCCCCAGTGGGTGCTCGCCAATTTCTTGCTCGGCGATCCGGTCTTCGTACTGTCGCATGTTCACGTGCGACGCAAAACACGCGGGGGTGGCATCGGTGATACGAGTCGTCACAACAAGTCCGGTCTTGTAGCCGGCCAACGACGCAGCCTCGAGGACGGTTCCACAGGGCGAGTGATCCGGAAGCACAGAGATGGCACCATTGTAACTCTTAAAACCGCAAGAGAAAGCCGTCGCACCGGCAGCCGAATCGGTCACCAGACTAGAACTCGATCTCGTCCTCGACGTTCCGATGTAGTGGTCGTCCAGCACCAAAGTGTCATCAATCGGCAGTCCCTCCGCGAATTGTCTATAGCTTCTGGTCATGGTGAGACTGGTCGGGCCCATTCCGTCCGACACCATGAAGATCAGGTTGCGTTTGCCGGTCGGCTTTCCTCCCGGACCCCAGGTGGGTTTCGAGCCAACGTTCGGCTTGCTCGTTTCATGCTGGTAGACGACTGCGAGCACAATAACAGCAATTGTAGCTAGGAGCGCCCAGGTGAAGAGACCGACTTCTCGCCAGAAAGCCCAGCCCCGTCGTTCCTGGTCTCGCCTGGTCCGTTCCCCGGTTAGCAGGGCGTCCTCCTCTTCCGCATTCCGAATCGAGGAGTTCTCGGAGGAAGGGCGCGGAGCCAAAAGAGGCTCGTCTCGTGCCATACTAGGCAGTAAATTAGAAGAATGGAATCAACGAAATCTATTTGACGCACTGAATCATTTAATGAGCGAAAGGCGAGAAAGTGAGGAATCCTGAAGCTGAAGGGCCAGGAGTCACTTGCGTTGCAGCTGCATTGGGCTTGGCAGCTCACGGGACTCAGAATACGTCACGCGCTGATTCGCTTGATAAGCTACGAGGAGATAACCGCAACTGCACCTAGAATATGTAGGAACTGAATTAGCATCTGGGCACAGATTAATTGTCTGACGTGATACGATGATGAAGATGTACAATGAACTATTGGGAGTGAAGGTCATTAGATATAGTACAAATAGCGGACAAAATGAATGGGTAGAACAGGAGCATCTATGGCCGATCCTAGTCGAACATATTCTACCTGTGTAGAAGTATCAGTCTTCTACTTCCCATTCCATCCGATAGGAATCATAGCCGCAGCAATCTCAGAAACGCCTCTCTCGGTAGCAAGTAGATTGAACTGCGCAGCCGCATTCCGAGTATCCAGCACCTCAACACGAATACCCAGGGAATTGATATGCCGTCTCGTTTCAGGAGACAAGGGAAACACCGAAGCCCCCATCCCGATAAGCAGCAAGTCTACCACACAAAGTGGTCAGCACGCCTTTGGCAGAGAGTGCCCGGGGAAAAGTGCCGACTTACCAGGACGAGGCCACACAAGCCCCAGGAGCCCCCACGCCTGCTCGTCCACCTCAAACTGGCCCTTCTTGTTCACCATGTCGGCTTTCGTCCCCTCATTGACTTTCCAGGGCCTCCAGGCGAAAGCCTCCCCGCCAACGAGCAGCACCCCATCTCCACCCGTAACCTTGACCCCACTATCCAGATGAAATCCGGAATCAAGGCAGGCATCGATGGCGGTCGTCGGCGCGGGGATGTTGCCTAGCACATTGAGCGCGGCGAAATCTGTCTGCGTGTCCTCCTTTGAAGGCGGGCCTCGGTCATGGCTGGTTGGCTTTGGCGTATGGGAGCGAGGGATCATTCGGGTCGGCCGGGCATGGTTGCTGTTGTTGCGGTGGGAAGACCCTAATAGAGCAGTCGGTGGTAGGGCAGAGCCGGATCGAGGGATAGTTGAACAAAGACTGCCGGTGTGGATGCCGGAGATGCTGTTGCGCAGTGCTCGGAGTAACTGGGTTGATGGAGGTTGCATCATCGAGGTCGAAATGACTCTGTGGGTGAGTGTAACGCAAAGACGTTGACTTTTAAATCTTCTTCTGGCGATCCACGCTCTGCGGGATGTCCGTAAAATGGGTTTCTGACGCTGACGGATTCAATGGCAAAGGATTCCCGGGAATCAGGAAAGCTGTTGAGCTAGAATTAGTTAATGCCTGAAATTTCAGGCCAAGAAACCTGCATCCCCATGTGGAGCGTGATGTAAGCGGCAGCCAATCAAAGCCTGCTCAATGGCAATCCGCCCGAACGCATTTATGGGGACTTGTGGAGGCCTCAGGCATCAAGCATATCACTGTTTCCTAAGGTACGGAAGATTGCGTTCATAAGTCCCAGGAGTAGAGCTGCCAAAGAAGCCGTTCTGACGATTTAATTAGGTAGGTAGTCTAATTTTCTTGCTATCCAAGCATTGGACCTTTTTGTTCCACCTGTGCTGCAAAGGAAAAGGCCAGACCATGTACAAAATACCAGTAACTTCTTGTCATCTCGTAAGCCACTCAGAACGCCAATAAACTCGATAGTAGGACGGTAAGACAGGGCAAAAAGGCAGAAAAACAATCTGAAAACCCGAGAATGGTATCTCATCACTCCGTCAACTCTATAATGACAAACGAAATCGCTCTCCACAGTATAAACTGTTTCTATACCTGAGAAGAATCAAGACGGCTCGTGAATGACGCTTTAACCATTTTCATACTCTACCCTTTCCGACTGTCATCCGAAGATTTGCCGGAAGCTTGACCCTGCGCCGGTCGAGTTGTGGCCGGATGATCTTTGCCGTTGCGATCCTCATCAGACTGGCTGGAGCTATCGTCTCCAACACCAGTTGTGGATGCACTTCGCAGACGTTGAGCGCGATCTTGAAGCACCTGCGCTTCTGCGGCCGCGCGCTGGGCTCGAATCTGTTTACGCCACATGCTAGCATACCGGCCTTTCATAGCCAGTAGCTGATCATGCGTGCCACTTTCTGCGACCCTACCCTCATGCAAGACCAAGATGCGATCCGCTGTGGTAATAGTACTGAGGCGGTGCGCTATGACCAGCATGGTACGGCCACGGGAAAGAGTGGATAGCGCGCCTTGGATGTGCTCTTCGGTCTCTGTATCCAGTGCGGCCGTCGCCTCATCTAAGAGGATGATCCGGGGGTTTTTCAAAATGGTTCGAGCAATCGCCACCCTCTGTTTCTCTCCTCCACTGAGTCGGAGACCACGCTCGCCCACCTTGGTGTTGTAGCCATCGGGGAAGGACATGATTTTATCATGAATGCTGGCAGCGCGACAAGCCTCGTAAACTTCCTCATCTGTGGCGTTCTGGTTGGCATATTTCAGATTGTACATCAATGTTTCGTTAAAAAGAACTGTGTCTTGCGGCACAACTCCGATGTGTCTTCGGAGCGAATCAATCGTAATTTTCTCCACGTCATGTCCGTCGATTCGGATGTGTCCATTTTTCGCATTATAGAACCGGAACAGGAGACGGAAAACGGTTGACTTGCCACCGCCAGACTCGCCGACGAGTGCTGTGGTTGTGCCCGGTTCGCAATGGAACGTAAGGCCATTTAGGGCAGGCTTGCGGGTATCGTACGCAAACTCAACGTCCTCGAACTTAATGTCACCTTTGCATACAGCCAGAGGCATCGCGCCAGGCTTATCAACCACCGTGGGCTGCTCTCTGAATAATTCTAGCATTCGCTCAGAGTTAATCAAGGCCGATTGAATGGAGCGGTAAAAGGTGCCAAAAAAGTTGAGAGGCCCTTGAAGCTGTGCCATGTACGTGAGAAGAGACACAAATTGACCAACATCCCGCTGGCCCAGAGAGACTTGATAGGCAGCAATAAAGCATGCGATCAGTAAACCCAGCATGAAAACGGTATTCTGGGACGTATTCATCAAGGTCAAAGAGAAGAGAACATGGTATTCAGCTTTTTGATAGTCCGAAACCGCGCCCCGATATCTGTCAAATTCGTAGTCCTCTGCGTTGAAATACTTGACGGTCTCATATGAGACCATAGAATCGTTCCTGATCCACCATGTCAGCCTCTCAGTGTCCTCCTGATATTCTATGGGGTAATACTTACTTCACGGCATCCTCTTGCCTCGACGCGTTGACCATCTGTCGTCTGATCTCTGCCCTCCACTGGGCCATGCGTACAGTAACATAAAGGTAGCAAAAGGTGACGATAGTAACAACGAGCGCATAATAAGCGTCAAGGGCAATAAGCAAATATCCAATGGCGACACAGAGATCTACCAGCATTGGCACAACCTGAAAAGTAACCTGTTCCAGGAAGGTATTGATAGAGCTGCCTTTGCTTAGTGCAGATAGCACCTCACCGGTCTTCTTTCCCAAGTGGAAATCGAGACTGAGACTATGCACATGTTCAAAGGCAGCCGTCGAAAGCTCCATGTAAGAATACTGGCTCACTGGGATCCATAGGCTAGACCGCAGCGATCCAATCAAGCCCTGATTGCCTTGTAGCCACCTGTAAAGAATGTACAGACAGATTTCAAACCACGGCACACGGAAGTCACCGTCCGTTTTCGACAAGATATTGGTAATCACTCCCACCTGGTAAGGGACCAGAACATTGACGACACGTTGGAGGACAATCAGCATGAAACAGATGACCACAATCACCTGCAATTGACGGGACTTGGAAGGCCACAGGTAAGGAAAGAATAAAGAGTAGCCACTGAGATATTCCCACCAGCTGGTTGACGGGACTGTGGTTGGACGGACCCATGGATCGGCCGGTTTGGAAGGCTGCTGGTTTCCTTGAGAGGCATGAGTCGAGCCGTAAGCCGTGCCATTGGTGCCATTGGTGCCATTAGTGCCTGTTTCTGCGTGTGCGGGATCGAGCAATCCTGTCGACTCGGTTGGGCCATCGGTCTGATCTCGGGCTGCCTTCCGTGCACTAGTCCTCGCACTGATCGAGCTGAACAAGTAAATTATAACCAACGTCGCCAAAATGAGTACTCTGATAGAATTTGAGACGATCTCCATTGACTCCCATCCCGTCATGCCCTGTCGTAGTCGACCACCGGAAGGATTCCCGACCACAGGTTCATGGTGAACGGTGGAGTAAACCGAAAGGGAGGCCCCCAGAATGGCCAATTCGAAAGGAATTGCGATAATCCACGGAATGAGCTGGGTCGAGGATGGGGAGGGTTTACTGTCCAACAGAGAGACGAGGATTACCGCGTAGACGAAAAATGACCCCACAACGTAGATCTAACAAATCTATCAGCCACTGGGTCGACGATCGTCGCATCAATCGTTCAAGCATCGAGTTGTCTGACTTACCACCACAGCCTGGCCACACCACCAGTGCTCCGATCTGGCAGCCATAACATGGGCCACATTGATGGCGGCATCGGCAACCAAAGTGACGAGCACACCAGCCGATAGCCACTTGAAAAGCAGCTTTGCGTTTCGAGAAAACTTCTGTGTCTCCTTCACGACGGCCATTGTGCTTCTTGACCGCTTCGGCAGAGGTCGTCCACCCGGCCCTGTGCACACTGCATTGCCATTTTGGGTCACAGTTTTCGCCGTGCGAATGGAGTTGGTCACAAAGGCCACGACAAAAACAAGGAGGAGTACGATTGGGGAGCTTATGCGAAGGTACGCCAACAGCTCACGCGTCCCATGATGAGAAACCATCATGATCAATCCTCCGCGCAATATCCGAAACAATCACAGGTTCATCAAAACGTTTCCATGACACAATGGCCGTATTTTTCCGCCTTGACCGAGGGATACGAAAAAGAAGCGGTAGGGACAGCGGTTGGAGTAGGAGTCGGGTCGGAAACGACTGTCGGCGTAGGAACAGAGGTCTAAGGACGGTCGAGAAGTAGAGGGCCTGTGGGTTAACTGTTATGTAGGCGGGTAGAGATCGAATGAATGAGGGATGATGTCTCTGTTGCTCTTCGTTCTCCCTTTCCTGGTCGTGATAACGAAACTCGGCACCAATTCAGGCGACACAGAATGACAAAAAGCAAGATAAAGGCAGTGAGAAGAATAGAAGAACGCAGATAATAGGTACAATAGAAGAAAAGCGCGTATTGATTAAAAAGCTATACGTGGTGACGAGAACACGAACAGGGATGTGAAGGAAGAACCCCTACTATATGGCGAAGCATTGAACCATACGAGAGATAGAAGGAGAGTGGAGAGAGGAGAGAACAGGAAGAAGAGAGGAAAGAGAGAAGAGTGAAAGAAAGAAAGGTACAGGAGCTGATCAATGGAGAGATCTAATAGTAGGTAGGTAGTAGGTAGTAAGTGACCTAGCTCAGGATTGACCATCGAGGACGAGGAAATAACTACTAGTCTGGGTGGAATGACGGTGTGCGGGTTCCGCCATGCAGGATCCGGACGGAGTCGAGAACTCTCTGTCTTTCTCTGGGACTGGTTTATCTCGACTCCGTAGTCTGGTTAGCTCCATTCGAGCTGCTGAAGCTTGTGGAGCCTGGGAGGCGAATTCTACCTACTAGTCAACTGCTACTGCTAAATAAAGCCAAGAAGAATATTCCGATGTAGGAGAAAGTTCCAACCAAAATCAAGAAATTAGTGCGCTGCAACAGCTGAAGGTTACCTGGGCATGCATCTCCCCCAAATATTTTAGAAGTAGTAGTCGTCCGTAGGTCGGATGACTATCAAAGTATTTTTGATTGATCCAGTGGTCTGATAGATTTTCCTTGATTTCCCTTTCCACTATTTTCTCTCAATCCTCTTCGCGGGATAAAGGATCGTCTCTAACTCGTTCCTGTCATTGTTTGTCTAGGATTAGAACCATGAATAGCAGGCCATGGAGACACCAGTTGGCAAGCTCTTCAAGGAATTCTATAAATTGAACAGACAAGGTCAGAGCTTCATGCCCAAAACCTACAGGGGTCCAACAGCTCCGGTGAAACTCATGATTGGCTTCTGGAGCAGAAGAACGAGTGGTTATACGGAGTAGAATGAAAGAGATTGGATGTCAGAGATGAGCTTCGTGACGCAAGCAGTGCTCGAGTGCCAACCTGTCGAGAGACAGTAGATGCTCTAGACTCTAGGGTGTGACAGAAAGATGACTGGTTGGAGAACGAGTCATGATAATAGATCTTCGATATACCAGAGTTAGTAAGTATTTACTGCTTACTTCGATCGATGAAATGGTCCGAGCTGCAATCAAAATCATGCGGCTTTGTTTGCTTAAGATCGTTGATTGCCAGCCTTATCTGTATTCTGGACTCTGCACTACAGTCCGATATCCATTGGATTTTCGAATTCTATGTGGTCAAGCACCTTGGACGTTCGACACTTAGTTCATAGTAATGTTTTCTGAGTGAGACTTGCATCTCGGGATTTTCAATGCCTCGAGTATAAGAAGTATTACTCTGCGTAAGTGGCTGTACAACAGGTTGAGGCTTTTCCAGGGGTGGTGTACGGTGTACCTGTACAATCACAATCAACGCTTCGGGAATTTATTTATACCAGGTCTTGGAGTTGGATGTCATATAACTCATATGCAGATCTACCTGATGACCAAAGTACAATAGTAGCTATTAATCCCTACGGGGTAATATGTCGGGATCCGAACCGAATTCTTCAATTATGTACTCCGTAGAGGAGGCCCTAGTTAGGACCCTTGACGTTTGTTATTTGTTTTTCCCTGCTTACATAGTTAGTTTTGTCCCACCCTTCAGTCCCGAGTGTCCGGATGATCTAAAACATCTCATGGTTGGTACCTATGGTTATATGTATTATTATGTACCAGTACATCACCACACCAGCATGTTTAAGACACAAACAAGCACTACACCACCAGGTAAGACTCAAGTCTCAGTCATTAATAGAAGAATACCCATACAAGTAGTGGACTATTTACATCGCTTAGGTCATGTACTTAGATTCACTGAATTATCAGAAATAAAACCCATGTATCTCATTCGATGCAGAATGCTTCCAGACCGCCTCTATCATGCATGCATGTAACGCTTTGATATTCAATTTATACATCTGTCTACAGTGCTTAGGTATCTACCTAGGATCCAGGACAACACAGATTTCATATCCAGGATCTGGGCTGGCATGTAATCTTTTCACCTGTCTTTCCCAACGGCCGTGCACAAGAGCATTTCCAAAGATTTCTCCTTGTCAACTTGCCGGTTGCTAACTGCTTATGATCTATCAGCTGGACAGGTAACATACCACTGTTTGCCTTCGACAGACTGCTAACTAGTAGTACCTTGCCTATTCTTACCTAAACTCCTAGAGAGGTACCTATTGTAGTCACATTAGTACTGCTACCAATTCTCATCAATCTAAGTGGCTGTTATTGAGTCTCAGCTCATGAGCTCAGATTATCTACCTAAGTCTATTAGCAGCTTCAAACAAACGAATCCACTCTGGACGCTAAATCATTCCCACACCAAAACCCGCGCGCATCACGAGTTCTTGCCACTCTCTTTTTGATCATCATCTTCTTCCGTTTATCTATTTACTAGTATTATGATTACGCTAAGGCAACATCTGATTACATCCATAGAACGTTGCAATTTGTCTACATTGATCCATTTGACATTGTGCCAAGCAATCAGAGCATAGTGTGGAGTATTGCGATTGGCCTGCTCTATTCTTTGCCATTGATCCATCATCCCTCAAAGGCATCATCACTACCTTACTCCTGCCATTCATCCATTCCTCCACTCTGTCCAGCTTGCAAGCATCATTGTACCTCTATTCCCCTTCTTGTCCGTCTCTTTTGTGAGCTGCATTTACTCAGTCATCCGCTGTCTGGTTCCAACCAATAATAACACCATGCCTATGTAACCTCCTATCCCAAACCTACCCCCCCAGCTTCCTGTACTCTGAAGGCATACGCAATTACACACCCTTTGCACTTTGCAGGGGCTCCGCCTCCCCCTTTCTATCCCCACTCCCAGACAATCCATGGATTGCTGCCATTATTGACTATCAAGTGACTACTCTGTATCATTCTGCGTTCTACAATCTCTGTAAGCAAGCATTTGCTGCTCATCTGACTATTGCGGGGTACCTATGGTCGAGGATGAAGCTTCGATCTTCATCAGGATGAGTCTTGATCGACTCTAACCTTGTGCGCTTTGTTTTCTATTCTACGTTCTTGGACTCGATGCTGAGTCGTCCATCATTTGATCTGCCATGTCCGATCTTCCTCGACTGCCCACTCGTGGCAACACTTCTGCTTCACAGCAATCTCCAGCTCCTCCCCCTCCTCCTCCTCCTGCGCCAGTGCATCAAGGCCAAAAATACTCCCATCGAGCGGCCAGTGCTCTAGCAAGATTTGCCCAGCCTTTTTTCTCTGGGTCTCGGCCCCCCAGCCCACAGACTGCAACTGGTCGTGCAGATCTGTCTGCTGGTCCCCGTTCAACCAGGTCCAAGTCCTTGTACGGCTTTCTTTTCCCTTTCTGCGTTTGGTTTTCTGTCATTCTGATTTGATCGATTTCACCGCCTACGTCCCTTGCTTGACTTCACTTTCACCACCCCACCACCTATCAGGCTTCCGCTGGCATAGAGCTTGAGTTCAAGCCACTTAGAACGATCGAACTAACGTCAGATCCAGACCCGGGGCATCTCAAACTGTTACACATAAGACCGGGATCCCCATAACTGCCCTAGACGTCTCCCCGCAACGGACGCACGCCGTCATTGGTGGGAAGGAAATTTTAAAGACCATTCGCGTCTTCCCCGACCGTCTGTCCGAGGAAGTCAATCTTCGCAATGCTATCATCAGTTACTCCTCCACACATCATGGTGGGAGTGGGCTTTCCGCGCGGCACAAGGACCAGCTGACCATCAGGGACGTTAAATGGTCACATGGCAATTATGACCGAACCATCGCCACCGCTGTGGCTAATGGTCGCATTGTCGTCTATGATCTCAATCGGACTGGCTTGGAATTTTGCCGCTTCCAAGGACACAGCCGTCAGGTTCATCGGCTAGCTTTCAATCCTTACTCTCCGGCATTGATCCTGTCAGGGAGTCAGGATTCTACGATCCGAATGTGGGACTTGCGGACAGCGTCTTCCGAACGTGGAGTGTCTATGTGTGGGAGTAAGGAACAATACATTGGCAACAGTGACGCCGTCCGTGACATCAGATGGTCGCCGAGCGACCGTTTCGTGTTTGCGACCGCTACGGATAGCGGTGCGATTCAACTGTGGGACTCTCGGAAAAACAGTGCTCCCTTGATGAGGATTACTGCTCATGACAGACCGTGTTTTTCAGTGGATTGGCACCCGGATGGACAGCATGTTGTCAGTGGCGGCACAGACAGGCAGGTCAAAGTCTGGGACTTTTCCTCGTCCGCTGAGCGGAGACAAAAGCCTACTTTCCAGTTCAGGACACCGCAGGCCGTCCTCAATGTGCGATGGCGCCCGCCTTCCACCGATAAGGAATCCGGCGATTGGCAGTCTTGCCAGGTGGTCACGTCGTACGATAAAGAAGATCCACGGGTTCACCTCTGGGACCTTCGACGACCACATATCCCCTTCCGGGAATTCGATCGGTATGACTCTCACGCTGCAGATCTGCTTTGGCATTCCAAAGATCTCTTGTGGACGGTAGGCGAAACTGGTGCTTTCACACAGACCGACATTCGTTATGCTCCGCATGTGGTCAATCAGCGGCCCACGTGCGCCGTCGCTTGGAGCCCCAATGGAGAGGTGCTTGCTTTCGCTCAGAAACGAGCTCGGCGAAGTGTTATGGGTCCCAGTGCTACTGAATTCGTAGGTCGTCTAGAGATGGAGCACAGTAGCGGCGAACATTTGGGCCACAGCCCGACGGAAGACATCCTTGATGAGCCTTCCTTTGTCTCCATTCGTCATCGGCCCAGTAAGTCCAGTAGCATTCGTCCATCCAAATCATTGAGCAGTACGCCGCCGGGGGCACCCGAGATTCCTCCCGTCCTTCCGTTGGGAGAAACGCTATCCAAGATTCCTCCACCTGGACCACGCCAACTCGGAGTAGTGGGTAGCGTTCCCGGGGCCACTTTGGATCCGGCGGTCTTTCGATTCCTCGCTCGCCACTATTCTCCTTTACTCGAAGCTCCCGAAGATAGCCGCAAGCATGCAGACTTACTGCGCGCCTTGTTAGACTCATTGACTCGGAATGCAGAACGCGCAGAGGATGTGTCGCTGCCCAAACTAGCTCAGACTTGGAGGATAGCCAAGTTCGCTGTTATCCAGGAGCTTGAACTCAGGGCCAGGGCGCAACGTCAGGCCCCTGAGAGAGGCTCACGCAACGTCAAGAAAATGCTTTCCAAAGAGGGGCACCTTGCGGAGCGACCTCCCGCCCTGGAAGATGGAAGGACTGACAGATTGAAAAACCGCTTGTTCAGAGTGGTAATGGAGACAGATGCATCAAGGCATGCCACAACAGAAATTGAAAGCACGTCAAATATCACCACACCTCTCGCAAGACCCTTGCCGGACTCACCTGTCGAGTCTCTGGGCAGTCCGCACTCGCAAATGACCTCTCTGAATGATGATGCTGCAGATATCGAGCCCTTACCGCCCTCCGTTTTGAGCTCTAATCAGGGCACGATGAACTCGAACGGTTGGTCGTCAATGTCAGATGTCGAACCCCATTCCCTACCCCAATTCGAAAAACGCCAGTCAGATGCTGGTGATAGTGCCCTGACTTCGTTCGAAAGCCCACCAGCAGACCTCGTTGGGACATCAGCGATTCAAAATCCGGAAAGTGACCAAAGATCAGCACCGCGGGCGATTAATCGTCAAGCGGACTGGCGCCTTCGAAATCACCCGGATTATGTCAAAGGAGCGTCAGAAGACGAGTTCGACCAGAAGATGGAGGACAAAAGGGCAGCGATTCGTGATTATAAGCTCTTTCCTAAGAAAGTGTTGTCGCTCGAGTCTCATATCGAGCCCCCAAGGCCCCCGCCTTTTCACCGACATGAATCCTCGGAGAGCTTTCCAATGTTCTCAGAATCTACAGGAAGCTCACATCCTTCCAAATCGCTGGCTACATCGTTTTCCTCTGCGGCAAGACTGTACGATAGCTCGAAGATTGCTGAAATCGATGAGTCTGTCATTGAGGACTATACTCGCGATCATGAGAATCTAGAACTTGCTCACGCCTCCATACCGAACAAACAGGAGCTTCATGATGACGGATTGTTTCAAGAAAGTGTTATTAATGCTAGCAGCGTTCATCTGGAACGCCCTTCGAGCCCTCCGCCGCTTCTATCGGAGTCTAGCCCCTTGCAGATCCCTAGTCAGGACTGCTCAACAACAGCCAAGAACGCACCGAATTTTCGATCTATACCTGAGTCGACTGAGGACCTTTCCGAAGTCATTATCCCTCTCAGCCCCGACCTGAGCGGAAAAAAGCCTTGGGGGGCGGAAATATTGCTGAAAGAAGCGATCAGGTATAATCACAGCAGCACGCATGTTGACATACAGTCTGCTGCCCACCTACTTCAGAAACTACGCGTTCTCTTCCGAGAATGTGAGAAACTTCTCCCAAGGGAGGAGTGTGAGCTCATCTTCAAAACCTACCATGAGCACCTTGTACGCCAGTCGATGTACCTGGAGGCTGCCGAGCTTCGACTTTTATGTGTACCATCCTATCCAGCGGTGTATGAGTATGCCCAGACAAATACTTTCATAAATGTGTTCTGCTTCACGTGCAAGCGACCATACGAAAACCCGAAACAGGATAACCGACGCTGTTACCAATGCAACACCCCGCAAGAACCTTGTGCCATTTGCATGAGCGTCGACCCACCCGCAGATTGGATTACAGAGCAGATCTCATCATTTGCCGATTCCGAAGAGGACTCCAAGGCTACCTCGCATTTGCTATCCTCATCGCGATCCTCGCTCAAGACGGAGCAGATCCCTTCCT
The DNA here is from genome assembly GCF_002237265.1 of Aspergillus thermomutatus. NCBI lineage: Eukaryota > Fungi > Ascomycota > Eurotiomycetes > Eurotiales > Aspergillaceae > Aspergillus > Aspergillus thermomutatus. Next base: position 14,747 of record NW_020798050.1, read on the forward strand.
CCGAGTTGCAGCGTTTGGATGATGCATTGCTGGGAGATTACACCGTTCCTCGACCGAAGGGTTCCAATCTATGGACCTGGTGTCAAGGTTGCGGCCACGGAGGCCACATGGCTTGTATTACCACGTGGTTGAGCGACCCGTCCGTCAGTGAAGGGGGTTGCGCCACCCCGGGGTGTATGCACGACTGTGCACCGGGACCACGCCGTGAGTTTAATCGCCTCGTCTTGCAGGATGAATCGAGAAAGCGAGACTCTGCTAGCAGAAAAGCCGGAGTCGGGTTCGTCAAACGCGACCCCTGGGCGAAAGGCGAGAGCAAAGCGGTCGAAAAGGTCCGTGGTATGCTCGGTGTTGCCGTATCAGGCGGAAGCACTGCTTCAAATGCGGCCGCCGGGACCGGGGCAGCGTCTTCGTCCGGCATGATGTCACCTAAGAAAGTACGACTGGTCACGCCGAGTGAGCAAGGCAAGCGACGGAGTGGTCCGTCGCGGGCAAGTACCGGGGGCAGTAGCGGAATTAACATCTGACAACATCTTGACCTGTGCCCTTTGTGTTCTTATGATTTACTGCAATACATGTACAGAACTTCTGTGATGGTCACTCATGGGATTCGGGTTACAAGTTTGATGGCTAAGGGGGTCATGATAGATGACTAAGACGCAGCATCTTAGTTCCAGCGAAGGAAGGCATAGACAGATCATGATGTTTCCGTAGAAATGCTGAACGAAACATGATATCCAAAATGCGCTCTAGAACCACAAGTACCTTGAAATATTCACAACCCATTCTCTTACAGACAAGCCCAAATCCAGCTTAGAATCTTCTTTTCTTCTTCACCGGAGCCTTGCTCTTCGCCTCAAGCTGCCTCTTCAGTTCCTCTCGTTTGCGATCAGCGCGCTCCTGCTCCGTTTCCTGTTGCGGTGGTTTCACAGGCGAAGGCGATCGCTTTACAGCACCTTGTTGAGAAACCTCCTCGTCGCCCTCAGACTTTGCTGGAGGCGGCGGTGTCGTCGTCTCGGCCCGAGTCTGGGAGGAGGCGGATGGGGGAACCTCACTGGTCTTGCGGGCTTTACCTCCGATCATACCCAGCTTGCCAACTTGTTTTAGCTTTGGCTCTGCGGCGAGGGGGTTGGTGGTGGAGGGTGGGGCTTCCGGGGAGAGGGAAGGCTGAGGAATCTGTTGTTGTGGTGGTGGTTCTTTCTTCTTGCCTCCGATGACGCCTAGCTCGCGTGGTTTCGGTGCAGTGGTTGCGCTTGCGCTGGGTTTGGCTGTGGTTGATGCTCGAGGAGGAGGTGGTGAGAGTCGAGCTTTGTGGTCGGAACCCGAGTCCGTTGCCTCGTCCTCTTGGATCTTTGATGTTGGTGATGCGAGATCTCGGGGTGGAGATGGCGGTGGGGGTGTTGGAGACTTCTGCTTGATCTTCTTTGTACCGCCAATGATACCCAGTCCTTTTGATTTCTTTGCTGGGGGCTTCTGTGGCGAAGGGGATCTTCGTTTCGTGGATTTGTGTTCGCGATCTGTCTCACTGTCGATTCCAGCGGTAGTAGCAGTGGTAGCCGGGGATTGTCGTTCAGGCTCCTTGGCCTTCTTTAGTCTGGGGGGTGTCTCTTGTCGCTGAAGCAATGGGATTAAAACAAGTACATGGATATCCAAGGGTTGCACGCACCTCAAACTCATCGTCATCGTTAAGATCATCGTTGCCCGTGTCCGTGTCGGTGTCCATTTTTGAGACATTTTTCGTGGGCTTTTTCTCCACGGTTTTTGTGGCTTCTTCAAGCTCTGGAGGCGCCAGGGTGATAGCTCTGGTTGCTGCAAGCTTCTCCCACCATCTGTCCGGGGGTGGACCGAGTCTGTCTATCCCTCTGGTCTCTTCGGATCCAGACACTTCTGCCAGAATGTCGGCAGCAAAAACTGAATCGGGTGATGATTTGGCGACTTCGTCAAGCCATTCTGGTTCATCAAAAGGCGCCACTCCTTTAATGTATTTGGCAGCTTGAGAGAGCAATGTATCCCCGTGAGCTTTCCGTAGCCCAGTGATTCCAGGAAAGATGGTGCTCAGATCCATACCCATGCTTTCGATCTTATCGAAAAGCTTTCCTAGAACCCAATCTTTCTTACTGAGGTGGTCAAGGAGCGTTCGCTGGCGCGACTCCCACCCAGCTTCTGCTCGAAGTAATGGGAGGACAAGATGCTGAGACGTAGAAGATTGCGGCTCCTTCGAAAGATAAATAGTCCATATTAAAGGTCTCAACGGAGCAGGAAGCTTTGTTGATACTGTCAGTTTCATAGAATCCTCTCGCAATCCATGTTCTAGCGATGCGGTGCTTTCAGGTTCGCTACTTAGAGCTTCACCTATCTTTCCAAGGAGCACTTCAAACTGGTCTGGATCTTCGCTCGGGTCGATTGTAGTAGCATCTTCATCAGCTCTGTTGAGAATGTCTTGGCGGCTCATATGCTCGGTCCAGATATTCGAAAGGTCAGTCATGTAAACATCGTAACTATCTAGTGTTCTGGAGTATTTCAAAAGAAGAGGAGGCAAGCCTTCCTGCCTTAGAAGATGAAGTCTTCTCCATTTTGAGGACATCATCGAAACTCTTTCTCTGAGCAGTTGTAGGATGATTATCATCCCAGGCAGCACTCCCAGTCACTCCCAGTCTTATTTGACGTGATGGCGGAGCGAAGCACGTGCTAACTGCGGGAAGTCTGCCGCTCGGCCAACCTTCCACCTCGGAAGCTCCTCCAGAGTCCAGACTTATCGCGGATCTTCCAAAGTGACGGCCATCGCAACGTTCAACAAACACACTGTTGCGATCGAGTCTCTTACACAAAATTTCAGGCGATAGAATCACGAAGATGTCGTCGCGACTTCCCGATAGAACAGGCTCTAAGCGAAGCCGCTCTCGCTCCCCTTCATCGTGGCGCCAGCCCCAGAAATATCACCGCAAATACGACGAGAGAGAGCGACACCGTGATGGTAGAAAATGGGAGGATGGGAATAGCCGATCATCGCAGCCACCGGTCAGGAGCATGCGAGACCAGGTGCGTCTCAATCAATTGCAGGAGGACGAGCAAGTGCGTGAATGGGTGGCGCAGGAGGACATGTTTGTTCTCAAGCAAGCGAAAAAGAAGGCCGAGATCCGGGTCAAAGAGGGTCGTGCGAAACCAATAGATTGGCTTACGGTCACTCTGCGGGTTATTGATCCAACACGGAATCCTCTTGACGACGAGATTGCGGATTCAGAGCTGGATCTGGTGGATCCCGATGGCGTTTTCGAAGGATTATCCCAGAGTCAATTACTCGACTTGGAGAAGGACATCGATACATTCCTGAGCTTGGAGAAGAATTCACAGAATAGGGATTTTTGGAAAGTAAGTCTTGTCTGCCTCTTGCTCTCATTCGCTCGCGACTAATTTCGTGCTTGCTTTCAGACAATGAAGGTTATCTGCCGAGATCGCCAGAAAACGACTGCCCCCGAAGGGCGTGCTCTCAGCTCCGTTGCCGCTGACATCAATCGACTTCTAAGCCCAAAAACATACGAGCAACTCGAGACCCTTGAGGTCCAGGTCAGGAAGAAGCTGGACTCTAACGAGCCCATCGACACCGATTATTGGGAGGAGCTTTTGCGCAGCCTGACGGTGTGGAAAGCTCGCGCTAAGTTGAAGAAGGTCTACCAGGCCGTGATCGATGAGCGTGTAAACGGGTTGCGCAAACAACAATATGAGGAGGCTGAATCTATTCGAATGAAGCTGGCTCCTCTTGCACCGGTCATTCAGACAAATCAGGAACGATCTGAACAGGTTAATGAGATCGGATTCCGTGATCTAGATCCCGAACCATTGCTCCAGATTCGTCCAGAGGATAAAGGATTGGAAACCTTGGATGAAGCAGCGTTTCTTAATCAAGTCGTAAGTTGCCTTGTCTCTGTATCTGTGGTCCCTGTCTGTTACTGACTACGCTTGAAGGCGCGCGAGCGACAAAAGATTTTAAAGATGGGCTTTGTTCCCCTTCGTCAGCGGCAGACCGAGAGACCCTCTGCAGCTCCCGCAAACCAGACAACGAACATGCCTGCCGCTACAGCATCCACTCGTTTTTCATCGATTCCCAATGAGGATTTCTCACAAGCGACAAAAGCTCTTTACGAGAGAGAACTTGCTAAAGGAGTCAGTGAGAACGAGGAGATCTTTACTGGCGAGGAATCTGTCAGCACAGGTGCGCAACCGCAGTGGGCCAGCAAGTACCGACCTCGCAAGCCGCGGTACTTCAATCGGGTGCAAATGGGGTATGAGTGGAACAAGTACAACCAGACGCACTATGATCATGACAATCCGCCACCAAAAGTTGTCCAGGGCTATAAGTTCAACATTTTCTACCCCGATCTTATCGATAAAACGAAAGCCCCTACGTACCGCATTGAACGAGAGCATGGACGGAAACGCGGACAATCATTTGCCGCAGCTGGCGAAGAGGATACATGCCTTATTCGGTTCATGGCTGGTCCGCCGTACGAAGATATCGCATTCCGGATCGTAGACAAAGAGTGGGACTATAGCGCCAAGAGAGAGAGGGGTTTTAAAAGCACCTTTGACAAGGTATATCCTGCGTTCGAGACGGCGCCACTCCTATTGCACTTACAAGTACTGACATCTTCAGGGAATCTTACAACTTCATTTTCAGTTCAAGCGAGTAAGCTGGCTCCATTTTCCTGACCCCAGTTGCAGTGGCTTGTCAGGACAGCAGATACTGATTGGTTATAGATCTACTACCGGAAGTGAAGCGTCAACGCCGGCTTACCGATCGAACGATCTCACCGATTCTATATCGCTTATTGAACGATCTGGATTGTGGTTACTCGCTTTCGATGTCCAAATAGCTACCTACCTTGGATTTCAGTTAGATCCCGTACTCTTCCGGTTCAGGGCAATCTGCCGCGAGAGGAAATCCTATCCTATGATTGGCCGGGAAATACTAACCGTCCGCTTCATCACTGGATCTCAAGACGAACAGACCTCAGGTCGGTGACTACTAGGTGAAGAGCTAAGACGTGTCATACGAACCTACCTTACCTTCCGGAGATGTCGACTCGGATTTGGGTCCGGTTCTACGGCAGCACTCGCATATTAGAGGCTCCACGTGCGGGAAATCGGTATTTGATGCTTAAATTCACCTCACCCGCTACCCCTTTCAAGTGTTTTATTTTTCCAACCTTTCCCGCCTTTTTTGCGGACGACGTTTAAGATGCGCAAGTACTTTTTCGACCTCGGACGATGCTGATTGATATCACGTGGGAGCTGGCAATGTATCCTGGGCACCTTATCGCAACTTGCATCGTCTTCACGGAATTGAAACGGAAAGGGTTGTGATGAAGCGGCGGCTACGGTGACACCTATGCCACCTGCAGGCCGTTTGACGGGTTCCGGCTGGACGGGGAACAGAGGAATGGCTTGAGCATCTGCAGGATGAATTGAAAGAGAAGCAGTTGGGGTTTCTCAAGACCCTGTGACAATATCAATTCCAGAAAGGACCTGTGCCCTGTATCTCTTTCTTTTCTTTTTCGTGCTCTCATTGTTCCATTTTCGGTTGTTCCCATGTACCAAAGTATGGCCCATAGCAAGACTCTCTGCAGGCGTCCGCTATCTGCGAGCTCTAAGCTAATCCCGGTCGGCCTAGCTTGTAAAAAAATTCACTAATTGATCAATTGCAGCCCTCTGTAGTACCAGATCCAGCCTCTTTATAGTCCCTGAGTTCATTGGTTGCATCTTTATACTGGATCCTTGTTCCACAGCCTGGGAAAGCATTTCCTGTAGAAGGAATGGATTGAAGCACCACCACTTTATGAGTATACCACCCTCAAGACACATGATGGCGAAAAACTAGTCCCTCTACGTCTCAGACCTTTTCCCCCTTGTTTGTTGGGGCCAGATGTGCATGAATCTATCGGGTAGTCCGCAGCGAAAAGGCGACAAGAACGAAGGACGTTGACTCTAGGTATGAGCTGGCACTCTACACTTTTACCTCACGATATTTGACCTTGAATGACCTGGTCCCTCTTCTCTCTTGCTCAGTGGTCCCGCCTCTTGTTTCCTTTTTCTCTCTTTTTTCTTTTTCTTTGTTCTTTGTCTCTGGAATACCTGTCATTTTCCGGGGCTCTTCGAATTTTCTGGCTTCTATCTCTCTATTTTCGCATTTACTCTCCAAGACTCTGGTCTACTCCTCCTTGTATCTAACAGGGCCATCCCCTCACCAGTGCGCTTGGTCTTTCTCTCTCTTGTGAGCCAGTCTTACACCTTATTGAACTCTATTAGTATTACCCCTTCTCTGTGGATATTATCCTCTGATGTCAGTTCAACAAGGTTGTGTAGAGTTTCAAAACAGCCTGTGATTGATACTAGCTTGTCTTAAGAGCCGACAATATGGTTCACTCCATTCCCTCTCACGATTTACTCGCAAACTACTCTGACCAGGGAGCTTATCATCTTTACTCTTCGAAGCTGTCGCATTCATCATCCCCCTCGTCTGATGGCTCTTTTCCAGAGAATCCTCATAATTTCAATCCCTGCTCAGCAGTCTGGGTGAATTCAAGTTCAAGCAGCCCACAGACCCTTGAGACAGCGTTCACTTTTTCTGAGTCATGGGCCCTTGATACGACTCAAAGTTATCCCCTCAGTGCCTCTACGTCGCCGCTGGAAGCTACAAAAGATGGAAATTCTTATCTATTTTCATACTGTGATGAAGGGACGTCCCATAATATGGCGCCCTATGCCAGACCGGACCAGGCAGATGTTCAGTTTGGACACCCTCGTGTGACTCGGGGCTCGTCGGATTGGATCCATGGAGTAGAGGGCCATGGTCGCAATGGCCCTGATTCTCAGATTTACTTTACGCCTTCACCCGCCGCTGAACTTTTTCCACAGCAGTCGGAGACGATGCATACGCATACCACACCCTATCCCGCAACGAGGTCAGCTACGTCTCCCAATTCTTCACAGCATGTCGACCGTGATAGAACAGAAGTTGAGCGAGAAATTGATCGCAATGAGGCAGAAAGGAATCCAATCTCAGATGAGAACGGCCCCACAGACCTTCCGTATTCTCATTTGATCGCAGAAGCTCTCAAGACTGCTCCTGATAGGAAGCGTACTCTTCAAGAGATCTATAGCTGGTTCGAGCAAAATACAAGCAAAGGGAGAGACCAACGCTCAAAGGGATGGCAGAACAGTATCCGGCATAATCTCTCAATGAATGCGGTATGTGGTCCGACCGATCCTCCGTAATTTTACCCTTTCTTTGTTTTGATCTCTGTTGGAGATGCGTGCTAAGATGCGACTAAACTTGCAGGGCTTCGAAGCCGTGAGGGTAGAATCCCCCAATGGCAAAAAAGCCATGAATTACTGGCGCCTTACGGACGAGGCATACAGGAAAGGCATTCAGTCGACAACCCGATACAGGAAGCAAGCGAATCACAAGAGGGCTTTGGGCTCGGATCCGCCGGCCCCCCAGCGTCAACGATCTGGAGCCAAAGGGGGGAAGGCGACCAAGATTGCAGCCAAGTATCGCGGCCAGATGTTGTTGATGACCGGAGGCCAGCAGGACGCTATGCAAAGGGAACGACTGTGTCTGCATCCCGCACCTCTGCACCAGCAGCAGCTACCGCCACAGATGGGGAATTACTTCCCATACCTTCGCACAGGTACTTCCGTGGCGACAGTGTCACCAACCCGTGTGTCGGGCCCTGCCACGCTGATGCATCGACCGTCGGCCGAACAGTACAATTTAGGCAGCGTCATTGGCTGCACCGAGGCCCCCTCCCTGTACCCCTTTGTTCTATGACATGGCGGGGCCTAACGCAGAGTATTGTCTTGCATATGAAAGCGGGTTTGGAGGTTGGTCTGAAATCTATTCGCTCCCCCAGTACCTCCAGTTAATAATAATCATGGCTGGTGGACCGGCCCGGAACCCTCGTCAGATCTCAAGCTCAGTGTATGACAATTTCTGGGATGACTAGATATTGACTATTGAGAAAAGAGAGTGGGCGGCAGTCAGACAGATATTCGAGACACGGGCGGCAGTCCTCTGATAGCTGACTTGCATAATCTATGTACTGTAGCTGACGGTCTAAGCCATCATTTGTTCATGATTTCACGTCAATACATTTCCCTTTTTTGCTGATCTTTTTCTTTTTCTTTTCTGGCTTAGGAAGAGCGCAAAAGTTCTGGCGTTGAAGATCTCTTATTTGTCACATTTCCGGTCCTATTGTTACCTTAAGGAGTACCTTTACTATCATCTATACCTACCTTACTTTCAAAACACTGGAAATACGGAACTTCTCAAATTTCTGGTAGATCTAGTGTGGATCCACGGTGGTAGCTTCGGGGAACATTACTGAATGGGTGAGCCATTATCTCTAGAAACCAATCCATGGCTGATATCAGACCTCCACACTATGGCCACATAGCAGCTACTGTAAATCCCTGCTTGGACATGATGGATATATGATTGAGATAAGAGGTATGTCATGGTATAACGTTACCGGGGCTTGAAATTTTGCTAGAGTTTTGGATATTTCAAAAAAACATCATGGATACACTACCTAGTAGGTACTGTATATCCACCATATTCTCAACTCACGATTCTCCCGTCAGGTATGTTTCTAGGCTGATTCGTTTCTTCATTTGGAATGTCGATCATGTGGACAGTCGTTGCTGACTGTGACGCGGTGATGATGATAGTGACAGTGGTTCATAATGCCCTATAGAGATACTGACAATCATGCAGCAATAATGCCTGTTTCGTATTAGGAAAATCTCCAAAATCTGATACACTCTTAACTCTCAGCATCCATGTCAGCTTGTCGTCGAACTCGCGTCATTGAGGATGGAGGATGCTGCCCGACGTGCTCCTTATACATCATTCATCTACAGAGTACACGAGTCAGAACACAAAATTATGCCTACCCACATAGTACATACAGATAGTACGGGGTAGGAAACCATCCATTCGACGGAAGATTCAGCCGTCCTCGAGCTCTTTTTTTCAGCCGTAGAGTCGAAGACTGGTGGTGGTTCTGCCTTGTGATTACGCAAGGCATCTAGTTGATGATGAGAAGGAGCTAAGGTGACATCTTCAAGGGTTTGTATGTATGTTTGTATGTATGTATGTGCGATATGTAAGTAAGGGTCCCAAGGGGTGTGGCGGAGTCGATTCGACAGTTGGGTAATTCCTCATTATGCCGGAGATGAGAGGAGACTGCGTTGTCATCTCCTTCCATCTGATTGAATCGACATGAAGATCCGGCGTGCTGTCATGTTGTTCCACCAGACGACCAAGTCCTGCGCGCTAGATGACCCTAAGCAAGTACCATTGGAATCTTAGCGCAGAAAATTATACCTAAAAAGCATGCTAGAAGGACGGTCAAAAGTACAAATGACTAACTGACAGGTGGACAGAGACTAGAGAGATAGATAAAGTCTCCACATGTCAAAGGATAGAGCTTGATGTCTCATGTATGTATATGTTGTCACATCCGATTCGAACTAGGTGTAGCTTCTCACTATCTCAGGCGACTTCGTAGATGTCCATCCGTCACTGTTCATGCAGCCAAGCCCAATGGCGTCGCAAAGCCAGCGCCGGACAGAGTGATCAGGGTGGGTTGTGAGTGGTTATGGACTTGATTCCAAGGGATTCATCCCTCGCGTGCTTTGCTATTCGATAGTTGGAGTAAGATGTCCATTTATTTCAGGCGTGGATTGTGCGGGATAAAGGAGACTGAGATGAGCATCCACGTCAGATCCCCTGGGCCGCCGATGAAGGACATTATCGTCTGACAATGTGATTCAAGGTCTCAGGTATGAGGACACTCTTCCTTCTCCTCCTTCTCCAAGTAATTACTGTACTTATTTGCGACTTGGACTGCTTCTTCGAAGCCAAAGTTGTTTCCTGCAAGAACTTGCGACGTAAAATCCACTCTCAAACTCAGCAAAGTGGATCGATCCATTCATCATCCATGAGTGAATCACTTTCATTCTTTCAAAGCTTCAAAGAAAACTGTCAAAAGGACGTTTTCTATCAAGATGGCGGCCGGCTCCGAACTCTAAGCTGCTTGAACGTAGTGCTTGACGACGGGGGCCGAGGTACAACCTAGGCAATGTCCTATAACTGGAAACAGATAATGATCAGAACGCCGCCTTCCTATTGGCGGGCTTCATATGGCGATCGATTCCATTTGCTTGATGGATTCTACGCCTCCACTAACTAGCATCATGGCTGGAGCGCCATGATCGAAGATTCAAGGTGATCAGAGTAAAGACCCTCGATCATCCTCTGTCTCTTTCTTCGTTGTGCATCATGGGGTATAGTGTTTTTTTCTGGTTCCTGTTACTGGGACATATGGGGTGTTCCTCATGGTGCATGCTGCTCCAAAGAATAGAACATGATTCCACTTCGGACTAGCTCGTTGCCTTCGCAACTATGACTGGGTTGCCTGAATTTTCCTTTCACCTGACCTGACCTTAAACGCCCGGGGTTGTCGCAGCAGGGATTCATCGCCGAAACAGCCCATCCCATATCAGCCTCGAAACTGGCCTAGATTCGGTGGGTACTTATGTTCTGGCCCCTCTTGCAGTTGCAGACAATAGTTGCTAATATGTACAGATCAATCGGGGGTTCAAAGCTCTTTCCGCGATCCTTTGAGCATATCATCTTCTTTCTACATCCTGCATGGGGACTTGCTTATGTCGATGCTATTATAGATCACTCTGGGTATCAGCACGTAGATAAGGCTGGTTTCACGCATCACCAGTCCGATCGATGACCGGTTTCCGTGCCGAAGATCAGGTTCTCAAGAGAACCACCGGTACCTGGAGAGCGAAAAGAAGGGTCTGGGCGACGTCCACACCGCTTCCATAGGATGCCTACAGCAGTGTAATCTGTACAGCAATGTACACCATGTGTCTGAACCGGAAAGGAATACAGGTGTGATCTTTCGATGGCTGGTTACATAATTGACAGGTGACATTCCTCTGTCGATCAGTCCTCAGAGACAGAACTCTATCTATCTACTGATAGAGTACCTCGTCCAATGTCTTATGGATGGCGGACATTATACCATAGCACTTTTCTTCCGGCCTAAATAAATTCTTCAACGATAGAAGCATGGCTCAGACTGATGCTTAACGGGGCCCCATTGGCCCTCACTCGGAATCGATGAGCTGCTCTGTCCAGGCGGATCCCCCAAGATCTACAGCACAGCAGTCGATTTCACAACCGCGGAACACCTTGTTAAACACTCAGCTATGTACTAGCTAGCTGCATGCCATGCTGGACGCACAGGCATCCGACCAGGATTCACCCGATTTTGGTACCTGAAGGTACTTTGACGTGGATGAGAAGAGATACTGTCACAAATACATAAATGAGATTTGTTCGGTATTATCATGGATGTGCGTATATGTACCACATCCCGCATATAGTTCCATATTCTCAGAATTGACAAGGATAAAAGAAGAGCAATCTACGAGGTTGATGGTCACTGTGTCGAATGGTGATCACGATGGTAGATTTGTGTCATTGATCATGAAGAGGGAACTTCGACATCTTTCATCCATCTGTGCGCTCTTCGAGACGGATATCATTACTCATGCCATGAAGAACCCGGTCCTCCCTTTCATGTTTTGCCAATGTAGCACGGTCGTACCCGGAGTAGTAGATGTCAAGTCCTAGTACATGTACAAGCAGGTACCCTCTTCCAGAAATATATTCCTGTGCTCGACCCTCATTTCCTTACACCTATGCTTTCTCCGTTATCCTTTTTTTTTTTTTTTTTTTTTTCTTTTTTCTTTTTTTTTTTTTTTGGACAATATTCTTGACCTATTCACGAAATTTCATTCTCCTTTTGGGTAGAAATCGTAAGCATGGTGCATAGTATTCGCTTCACTCCGATCCAAAAACTTTTAACAGCAATTGGTGCCTGATGATTCAGGCTCCAGCACATCGAATATGGTAGGTAAGACCCTGCTGGCGCTGGCAATTCTGCCATGACTACCTATCGAAGCATGACCATGAAGCTCTTTATCTGAGCCCCGAGCAGATGACTTGAGTGGGAAGGTGAATGAAGCGATTTCTTAATGATTAACAAGTAATCCTTAATTACGTTGCCTTCAAATGCGATCGACCTGTAGAAGTGAAAAGCTACGCATGTGGATAGAGTGAAATAGTTCTCCGATGAGCGTGACCATTATTTCATCGCTTAATAACTCATGTGTTCCCTCTGGACAGATCAACACAGTGACAGGAAGAGCTGATAACTCATGATGAGAATGAAATTTCATTGATAGCCACGACCATACAAGGTTCGCATGCTAGCCGTGTCCGTTCATCTTTTATCTCTAAGAGAACCGTACCCAGCCGAATTTTTCCATATCATTCGCTCCCACTTTAAAAAAGACGAACACCGAGAACAAAACGCAATCCGTTTAGCGCTTGCCAGCGGCCTTCTCCTGAGACTCCTTGAGGACCTTCTTGACGATCTTCTGCTCCTCAATCAGGAAAGCGCGGACAATGCGGTCCTTGACGCAACCGGCGCAGCGAGAACCACCATAGGCACGGCTGACGGTCTTCTTGGGACGGGAGATCTGGGAGTATTCACGGGGGCGGAGGGCGGGAATCTAAGCATTGAAATCAGTGATCCTGCTCAACTTCCCAGCGGTTGGCTAGAGGTGATCAAAATGTGCGCTTTTCGTTCCCCAGCTTGTCATCTCTCGACCTGACAGCACGATCGAAGACACCTATGAAAGCGCACAGAAGACCACTTGCTAGCCAGAATTTCACTCGGGAGCACTCACGCCGGGGAGCTTGATGCCACAGTCACCGCACTTGGGAGCAGTGCCCTTCTTCTTGATGTGGAGGTAACGGAGCTCGCCGCCAGGAGTCTTGATGATGCGGACCTTGTTGGACCGCGTGTTGTACCTGTAGAACAAAAACCTATCAATATCGTGCTTTCACGGGCAGATTCGGAACTGATGTATCTCGTCGCGCCAAATAGCATGCGATATGCCACTGAATTGAAGCGAACAACGCTGATAATGAAAGCGACGCTGGGGCATGATAATGTGAACTTCGGGGAGGAATTTTCAAACGTACGGGTTCCGTCTCCGCTGTAGAAAAAAGGAAAATCAGCATTTCATTCAAGAAATAGTTATACTCGAGCGTAAGGACTCACGTATTGCAATCTGTTGTTCGCCATTTTGATTGTCCTTGAACCTCTGAAACGGTGGTCAAGAGATTGGCGGCGGCGTCGTCGGTTGTCGTCGTTGTCCTCGTAGAATTCTCAAAGTCATCTGGATTTGTGTGGGTTTCGCTCGGAGCCCTGGAAGGCCGCGCTAGCGCCAATTTGGCGAGCATGCGCTAAGCCAGAATAGGAATAGCGTCTTTCCACGGAGAGCCGCCACCTCTGTTCAAGCTTGCCATCACCAAGGAAGGAGCCTGGAGAGCGTCTTCCATCACCCATCGTTGAGAAGGGGATCGTCCGGGAGTTGGGTTTATCTCTTCGGGGCTATCATTTCAACCCTTTGACGCGAAATTTATTTTGATAATCCTCACTTTTGTGATATCCTGTTGGTGCTTTGGTCTTGAGTTTGATGATTTTTCTCGACGTGGTTTGACGCGACTTTGCTCCATTATCAGAGTCGGCTAGGTCGAAAGCGTCTTTCATTCATTAATCGCCATCATCATGGCTTCGTTGCCTCCTCCCCCTCCCCCCGGATGGGGTGCAGCAGCCCCTCCTTCCATGCCTTTGGCGCCGCCGCCGCCAGGTTACCAGCCGCCAGCGGATCCGAATGTCGCAAAGTTTGCTCAGAAGAAGAACGAATGGCTGCGGACGCAGCGCAATCGGTTTGGAGAGAAGAGGAAGGGCGGGTTTGTTGAGACACAGAAGGCGGACATGCCTCCAGAGCACTTGCGAAAGATTGTCAGAGATATCGGCGACGTATCACAGAAGAAGTTCAGCAACGAGAAGCGCAGCTATCTCGGTGCGCTGAAGTTCATGCCTCACGCCGTCCTGAAGCTGCTGGAGAACATGCCCATGCCTTGGGAATCGGCTCGTGAGGTCAAGGTGCTGTACCATGTCAATGGCTGCCTTACGCTCGTGAACGAGACCCCCAGGGTCATCGAACCGGTTTTCCATGCTCAGTGGGCTACAATGTGGGTGTGTATGCGGCGAGAGAAGAGCGACCGCAGACATTTCAAGCGGATGCGCTTTCCCCCTTTCGATGACGAGGAACCTCCCCTGTCGTGGTCGGAGAATATCGAAGACGTTGAGCCCTTGGAGCCGGTCCAGATGGAACTCGACGAATCCGAAGATGCCCCCGTGTATGAGTGGTTCTACGATCACCGGCCGCTACTTGATACCCCTCATGTCAATGGACCAAGCTACAAGAGCTGGAATTTGACGCTTCCACAGATGGCGACTCTCTACCGGCTAAGTCATCAGTTACTCAGTGATGTGGTCGACCAGAATTACTTTCACATGTTTGATCTCAACAGTTTCTTTACGGCAAAGGCCTTGAATGTCGCCATCCCCGGTGGCCCACGCTTTGAGCCTTTGTACAAGGACATCGACCCCAATGACGAGGATTTCAGTGAATTCAATGCGATCGATCGCATCATCTTTCGAGCACCCATCCGGACGGAGTATAGAGTCGCTTTCCCTTTCTTGTATAACACCCTGCCGAGAAGCGTGAAAGTTTCCTGGTATTCTCACCCTCAAGTCGTTTACGTCCGAACCGATGACCCTAACCTTCCTGCTTTCTACTTCGACCCCGTCATTAATCCCATCTCGTCGCGCTCTGTCGCCCCCAAGAACATTACAGTCAGTCATGAGGATGAGATTTTTGGACCGGGAAACAACGAGGACGATCTCTTTGAACTCCCATCGGAGGTGAAGCCCTTCTTCGCTGACGAGGAACTGTACACACCTGATACTGCCTCAGCCATCGCCCTGTGGTGGGCTCCTCATCCGTTCAACAAGAGGTCAGGGAAGATGGTGCGCGCGCAGGACGTGCCACTAGTGAAGCAGTGGTACCTGGAGCATTGCCCCCAGGGCCAGCCCGTGAAGGTCCGAGTTTCGTATCAGAAGCTTCTCAAGACGTATGTGCTCAATGAGTTGCACAAGAAGAAGCCTAAGGCCCAGAACAAGCAGAATCTGCTGAAGACTCTGAAATCTACCAAGTTCTTCCAACAGACGACAATCGACTGGGTTGAAGCTGGTCTCCAGGTTTGCCGCCAGGGTTTCAACATGCTCAACCTCTTGATTCACCGAAAGAACCTGACCTATCTTCATCTCGACTATAACTTCAACTTAAAACCAGTTAAGACACTGACCACTAAAGAGCGAAAGAAGTCCCGCTTCGGTAACGCTTTTCACTTGATGCGGGAGATCCTGCGCCTTACAAAGTTAATTGTCGATGCGCAAGTTCAATACCGTCTGGGTAACATCGACGCTTTTCAACTGGCCGATGGTATTCTGTACGCTTTCAACCATGTTGGACAATTGACCGGTATGTATCGTTACAAGTACAAGTTGATGCATCAAATCCGTTCCTGCAAGGACCTGAAGCATTTGATCTACTACCGGTTCAACTCTGGCCCTGTGGGTAAAGGCCCTGGTTGTGGTTTCTGGGCCCCTGCTTGGCGCGTTTGGCTATTCTTCATGCGCGGTATCATTCCTCTTCTTGAGAGATGGCTTGGAAACTTGCTTTCTCGTCAGTTTGAGGGTCGTCATAGCAAGGGCGTTGCCAAGACCGTCACTAAGCAGCGTGTCGAGTCGCACTTCGATCTTGAACTGCGAGCCTCTGTCATGGCGGATCTGATGGACATGATGCCTGAAGGCATCAAACAGAACAAAGTCAACACAGTTCTACAACATCTGTCCGAAGCATGGCGATGCTGGAAGAGTAACATTCCCTGGAAGGTGCCAGGGCTCCCAGCACCTATCGAGAATATTATTTTGCGATATGTGAAGAGCAAGGCTGATTGGTGGATATCTGTCGCACACTACAATCGTGAACGTATTCGCCGCGGTGCCACCGTGGACAAGACTGTTGCCAAGAAGAATCTTGGTCGACTGACTCGACTTTGGCTCAAAGCTGAGCAGGAGAGACAGCACAATTACTTGAAGGATGGTCCTTATGTTTCTTCGGAAGAAGCGGTGGCGATTTACACAACCATGGTGCACTGGCTCGAGTCTCGCAAGTTTTCACCCATTCCGTTCCCGAGTGTCTCATACAAGCATGACACCAAGATTCTTATTCTTGCTCTCGAACGCCTCCGCGAGGCCTACTCTGTCAAAGGTAGACTGAACCAGAGTCAACGAGAAGAACTCGCTCTTATTGAACAGGCATACGACTCTCCTGGAACCACACTGGCGCGAATCAAGAGATTCCTGCTCACCCAGAGAGCATTCAAGGAAGTTGGCATCGATATGAACGACAATTACAACAACATCAACCCTGTATATGATGTCGAGCCGATCGAGAAGATCACGGACGCCTACCTGGACCAGTACCTTTGGTATCAGGCAGAGCAGCGCCACCTTTTCCCAGCTTGGATCAAACCTTCCGATTCTGAAGTCCCTCCACTGCTGACCTACAAGTGGGCCCAGGGAATCAATAATTTGTCGAATGTCTGGGAAACTGCCGACGGCGAGACGAATGTCATGATTGAAACGGAGTTATCCAAGGTCTATGAGAAGATTGATCTTACTCTCTTGAATCGTTTGCTACGTTTGATCATGGATCATAACTTGGCTGACTACATTACTTCGAAGAACAATGTGCAGCTGAGCTACAAGGATATGAACCATACCAACAGCTACGGATTGATCAGGGGTCTACAGTTCTCCGGTTTCGTCTTCCAGTATTATGGTCTTATGATTGATTTGCTGCTCCTTGGATTGCAAAGAGCCAGTGAGATGGCGGGTCCGCCGCAGAGTCCCAACGACTTCTTGCAGTTCAGAGACCGTGCCACAGAGACTAGACACCCCATTCGTTTGTACACTCGCTACGTCGACAAGATCTGGGTGTTCTTCAGATTCAGCGCAGACGAGTCGAGAGATCTTATTCAGCGCTTCCTTACGGAGAACCCTGACCCTAATTTCGAGAACGTCATTGGATATAAGAACAAGAAGTGCTGGCCGCGTGATTGCCGTATGCGTCTGATGCGACACGATGTTAATCTCGGTCGCGCTGCGTTCTGGGACTTGAAGAACCGTCTGCCACGGTCAATTACGACGATTGAATGGGATGATACCTTTGCTAGTGTCTACAGCAAGGACAACCCCAATTTGCTGTTCTCCATGTGTGGATTTGAGGTCCGTATTCTGCCAAAGATTCGCAATCAGAATGAGGAGTTCTCGGTCAAGGACAGTGTGTGGTCTCTGGTCGACAACACTACCAAGGAACGCACAGCCCATGCTTTCTTGCAAGTAACGGAGGAGGACATTCAGAAATTCAACAACCGAATCCGGCAAATTCTCATGTCCTCAGGTTCAACCACTTTCACAAAGATCGCCAACAAGTGGAACACCGCTCTCATCGCGCTCTTCACGTATTATCGTGAAGCTGCTGTCTCCACTGTCAACCTCCTGGACACTATCGTCAAATGTGAGACCAAGATTCAGACTCGCGTTAAGATTGGTCTGAACTCCAAAATGCCCTCGCGTTTCCCCCCTGCGGTCTTCTACACACCAAAGGAATTGGGAGGTCTGGGTATGATTTCTGGATCTCATATTTTGATTCCCGCCAGCGACAAGCGATGGTCGAAGCAGACAGATACAGGTATTACTCACTTCCGAGCGGGTATGTCCCATGATGAGGAGACTCTCATTCCTAATATCTTCCGATACATCATTCCTTGGGAGGCCGAGTTCATTGACTCTCAGCGGGTGTGGATGGAATACTCTCAGAAGCGGATGGAAGCTCAGCAACAGAATCGCCGTCTGACCCTGGAGGACTTGGAAGATAGCTGGGATCGTGGCCTGCCTCGTATCAACACTCTTTTCCAGAAGGATCGAAGCACACTCAGCTTTGATAAGGGTTTCCGTCTCAGAGCTGAGTTCAAGCAGTACCAGCTGATGAAGAGCAATCCATTCTGGTGGACAAGCCAACGTCATGACGGTAAGCTCTGGAACTTGAACGCCTACCGCACAGACGTCATTCAAGCGCTTGGTGGTGTTGAGACGATTCTGGAGCACACCTTGTTCAAGGCAACTGCCTTCCCCTCTTGGGAAGGTCTCTTTTGGGAAAGAGCTTGCCTTGCCAAGGGAACACGGCTGCTGCGGTATGATGGTAGCGAAATTGAGGTCCAGGATGTCAAAGAGGGAGACTTACTTCTTGGTCCTGACGGCGGTCCTCGTCGCGCTTTCAACATTGTGAATGGTGAAGACCGTCTCTATCGCATCAAGATCGGTGGAGGTATAGAGGATCTTGTGGTTACGCCAAACCATATTCTGGTTCTTCACCGGGAAAAGAAAGCCAGAAATAACGAGGATGACGAGCTGCCTGAAATTTCAGCAGCAGAGCGCTACGATACCGTTGAAATGACCGCCGCTGAGTTCGCCGCCCTTGGTACCGAGGAACGGAGTCGGTATCGAGCGTTCAGATGTCCTGGCTTCGAGTCGCCCGAGAAGGCAGTGCCGGTAAATCATAGTTTCATGATCGAAGATATTCGCCTTGAACCTGAGACCACGGAGTGGGCTGGTTTTCGAGTCGACAAAGATCAGCTTTACCTGCGACACGACTATCTTGTCTTGCATAACAGTGGTTTCGAAGAATCGATGAAGTTCAAGAAGCTTACCAATGCTCAGCGTTCTGGTTTGAACCAGATTCCCAACCGTCGATTCACCTTGTGGTGGTCTCCCACGATCAACCGTGCCAACGTTTATGTCGGTTTCCAGGTGCAGCTCGATCTTACCGGTATCTTCTTGCACGGCAAGATCCCTACTTTGAAGATTTCCTTGATTCAGATCTTCCGTGCGCACTTGTGGCAGAAAATCCACGAATCCGTTGTCATGGACTTGTGCCAGGTGTTTGATCAGGAACTCGAGCAGTTGGGCATCGAAGCTGTCCAGAAGGAGACAATCCACCCACGTAAGTCTTACAAGATGAACAGTTCGTGCGCAGACATCCTGCTCTTCGCAACAAACAAGTGGAACGTGACTAGACCTTCCATTTTGTTCGACACCAAAGACGTCTACGAGCCCACCACTACCAACAAGTTCTGGCTTGATGTGCAGTTGAGATACGGTGATTACGATTCCCACGATATCGAGAGATATGTCCGCGCCAAGTACCTCGACTACACTACCGATAGCATGAGTATCTATCCTTCCGCCACTGGTCTCATGATCGGTATTGATCTTGCATACAACCTCTATTCGGCGTACGGACAGTACTTCCCAGGCTTGAAGACTCTGATCCAGCAGGCTATGGCCAAGATCATGAAGGCAAACCCTGCCCTGTATGTACTAAGAGAGCGTATTCGAAAGGGTCTGCAATTGTATGCGTCTGAAAGCAACCAGGAGTTCCTCAACTCTCAGAATTATTCCGAACTGTTCAGTCCGCAGATTCAGCTGTTCATTGACGATACTAATGTCTACCGTGTCACCATTCACAAGACCTTCGAAGGCAACTTGACCACAAAGCCCATCAACGGTGCCATCTTCATCTTCAACCCTCGGACCGGTCAACTGTTCCTCAAGATTATTCACACTAGTGTCTGGGCTGGACAGAAGCGTCTTGGCCAATTAGCGAAGTGGAAGACAGCCGAAGAAGTTGCAGCACTCATTCGGTCTCTGCCTGTGGAAGAACAGCCGAAGCAGCTCATTGTCACTCGAAAGGGTCTTCTGGATCCCCTTGAAGTCCATCTGCTCGACTTCCCCAACATCTCCATCCGCGCCTCTGAACTCCAGTTGCCGTTCCAGGCTGCCATGAAGGTCGAGAAGCTGGCTGATATGATTCTGCGGGCAACCGAACCACAAATGGTACTCTTCAACCTCTACGATGAATGGCTCAAGTCCATCTCTCCGTATACCGCCTTCTCCCGACTGATTCTTATTCTGCGAGCTCTGCACGTCAACATCGACAAGGCGAAGATCATCTTGAGACCTGACAAGACAGTGATTACACAAGAGCATCACATCTGGCCTACGCTCTCGGACGAGGATTGGATCAAGGTTGAAGTGCAACTTCGTGACTTGATTCTGAACGATTATGGGAAGAAGAACAACGTGAACGTGCAGAGTTTGACGAGCAGCGAAGTTCGAGACATTATCCTTGGTATGGAGATTAGTGCACCTTCACTGCAGCGGCAGCAGGCCGCGGAAATTGAAAAGCAGCAGGAGGAGGCGAAGCAGCTCACGGCTGTCACGACGAAGACGCAGAATGTTCGTGGTGAAGAAATCATCGTCACGACCACTTCTCAGTACGAACAGCAGTCGTTTGCTTCGAAAACCGAATGGCGTACACGGGCAATTGCGACATCGAATCTTCGCACGAGGGCCAATAATATCTACATTTCGTCAGATGAAGTTTCAGAGGAAGGGTACACTTACATCATGCCCAAGAACATCCTTCGTCGCTTCATCACTATTGCCGATCTTCGAGTGCAGGTTGCTGGATATCTCTATGGTAGCTCCCCTCCTGATAACGACCAAGTGAAGGAGATTCGAACCATCGTCATGATTCCGCAGGTCGGAAATACCCGAGATGTTCAGTTGCCGCAACAGTTGCCACAGCATGACTATCTGAACGGGCTTGAACCTCTCGGTATCATCCACACGATCTCCGGCAATGAGCCACATTACATGACTGCTATGGATGTGACTCAGCATGCGCACTTGATGAATGCTCACCCCTCGTGGGACAAAAAGACTGTTACGATGACAGTGTCTTTCACTCCTGGATCTGTTTCCCTTGCAGCGTGGGGGCTGACGCCCCAGGGTTACAAGTGGGGAGCTGAGAACAAAGACACCACATCTGACCAACCACAAGGGTTCTCGACCAGCATGGGTCAGAAATGCCAACTGTTGCTCAGCGACAAGATTCGTGGATACTTCCTGGTCCCTGAAGATAATGTGTGGAACTATAGCTTCATGGGAAGTTCTTTCGGCAGCGTTGAAAAGCGACCTGTCTATGTCAAGATTGATACACCGTTGAGATTCTATGACGATCAACATCGTCTTTTGCACTTCCAGAACTTCGCTGAACTCGAGGACATTTGGGTTGATCGTTCCGATAATTTCGCTTAAAGCAAGTACTGGTGTTGGAATTCACTTTTTTTTTCTCTCTCTATCTTGTCTTATTGTCCCTGATCTCGAGGCGTTTCTCCCTCTTGCAATGTTCCATATAGTTTTTACTCTGAAAGCATGACCGAAGTCCTTTTTTCCATTGATTTGTTTTATTAGGGCGACCATAATCTGAGCCGTGGCCGAAAAAGCGAGGAACGATCATTTTTATGTGATGCAGACTACAACCTGAAATGAATACTGGGGCCCTGTATGTACCTTATGTACAGTAGTTATTACAATGATCAGTTGGTTGATTAATATTCTAGAGTCGATCTGCTTTGAGACTTGATTCGTTCCATCGAGTTTGATGTTTGCTTGATTATTGATAAGCAAGCAGTAGACTACTACGTACTCCATAGATGGATAGAGACTATCGTTTTAAATTAAAACGGGGCTTAGAAGGATGGGTGAAGCGGATGTTGCAGTTTAGTGCAGGCAGACTTGAGGACTGGACTGGGCTGGAAGCATCTTTAATTGGGAGATGGTTGGATGGTTTGACCATGGCTTCAGATCATCCCCGCCAACAGACCCACGCTACGACGACATCAACAACCACATCTCATCTTCCTGTCCATCTATCTTTCTACCTAGCAGGGCTAGCTAGCCACGAAGCAACTCGGCCATCTCCCAGGCCTGAAGTTCCGGCTTTTCCACTCTGGCTCGGTCTTTTCGAAGAAACTTAACGCCACTCCTTCCGGTTGACTCCGATGCAGGCCACATCCTCAAGGCAGGTAGTTTTGTACTATACCTAAGACATGGAGGCCAAGCAACCTCAATTTTCCTTTTCTGGGCCAACCAGCAGCAGCGATTTCTTTTGCGAGAGCGAGAAATCTGTTTCACCATTGCCTCAAGGACTTTAGAACAAAAGTCAGAATCCATGCAGCCCAACAGTGTTACAGTAGTGAGATGCGGGTGGAAATTATCGATCGCAAAAGGATAATGTACGCTATGGCAGATTCTAATCAACTAACGGGTCTTGCTTACTTTCTTTTTACCTTTGCATACAGATTTCCTGTCAAATCTACCACGCTGATGGCGATCCCGACCGGTTTTGATGAAGCTGAAGAGAACGGCTGTTAACCTCCCCTCGACGAGTCAACTCGCAAGTCGACTCATAAGTCAACGAACGCACACGGACCACAAGCCTTCTCGGAAGCTAGGCAATCGAAATCCGACCGTTGGTCGGGGAGGGCTTACCCATCTTATCCAGGTGGTATTTTCTGATTTCTGAGAGAAACACAGCCGAATAAACTCGGGAGAAGCTCGCTCGACAGCCCTTTGACGGCCTCGAACTGACGCAGAAGGGGACTCGGGTATCCCCTTGGTAGTTTTTGACTACAATTCTGGCAAGAAAGGGTGAAAAAAAAGAAATCGATCCAAAGAAAATCAGGGGAGACTGTCTATGAAAATAAAAAAAAAGGGAACTTTGGGTGGGTACATTTTCAGGTCACAAACACTAGCCTGCGTGAGATACTACTGTCTAGTATTTAGTATCTACTGCTTGACTACTCTGTCACAGATTTAGAGCCTGGCATTCGCAGCTTGATTTCGTGACATTACCACGAGGTCCCACACCGTTTTTGAGACCTACAGGATTTATAGACTAGGATCGTTCTCATATGCTCGAGTCAGAACGCTAGGCTGCAACTCCCTGGCAGGGCGACGGCCCACCAAACACCAGCCATGAGCTAGCTAGCATCCTTCCGCTAGTAGTCCTGATCCTCTCTCACCAGTCACCCCCTCTTACCTCGTGGAAGTCTCGCCGGTTGCTCCTATGTGCTCAGCGCCATTCACAGCTATTGGCCGGTCATTCGAGTGGAGTTTCTGCCACACAAAGTACGACCTTGTCTTGTCTCGACGCTCGACCAGGGGCGTTGGCTATTTCAGCCTAACTAGTCCACGGCATGTCGGTATCTAGAGTGAATCCCTTAACCCGACGTCCAGCGTCCTGCTCATCCTCGTTCGTATCCAATAGCCTAATGGGTGAGCCTTAGATTCTGCTAGCCCGGTGTATAAGCAGGCTTAAATGTCTCCGCTCCTGTTAATCCATGTAGACATGCATGGTGACAAAGAAGCTACTCTCTTTGTCTAGCTCAGTGTTTCAGGCTCAGTTGTTGCTGTCGGTCTGCTTCTTGCCCTCTTAACCTTCCTAGAACCTGCCATACCTTGGCAGTTATCGGACAGCCTGGCAAGGAGCAAATAACCCTTCAGAGTTTTAAATTGCCGTATAGTCGTCATTGTATGCTTTAGGTCCCATCTGCAAGCTAAGCTTGACTGAAAACGCAGATCCGTCGAATGGGCGTTTTTCTTCCCTTGTGCCGACCTGCATCTTTCTGATTCTGGGTGTATGAACTCCGTGTCTCCTCGACCATCCGATTACCCTTTTCATTCCAGAAATTCTTTTCGTGTCCTCGCATCCGTGATTGTCGGCCGTTATATAGAGGCAGCGGCCTATCACCGAGCAGGGTGTGCGCCTTATGAGTGATTTATTCTGAACCTGTCTTGGCCTTTGTATTTTCCTTTTTCTCTTGCTTTTATCTCCATGCCCTTGCACCTTGAGTAACGACAAAGGGGGTTCTCAAAAGTTCCATTTTCACAATCTAATCTCCCGTGAGCTCTGCGTCTGAGCTGTCCGTTGCCTCGATTCGGCAAAGCTGACCCATCGCATCCAGTTCGTTGACGACCGAGCCTAAAACCTTTCATTTCAGAGACCCAACAGGCCAACGTACCCTGGTAAGAGCAAACTGTTTCCATTTGCCAAGTTCATCCCAAGCAATCTATCTATAGCCTGGACCATCATCAGATACAGAAGGCCTAAATGGCCGTTTCTTCCCCTGGATATTCTCGACTCGAGATGTGTCACACGCTTCTTGAACCTCGCGCCCACGGCTCAACATCATCTAGACATACTTCATCATATTGACCAGTGGGACAGTCGACGCGTACCGGATTGCTGGCGACCACCCAAGGGCAGGACTGGTTTACTCGAGTCTCCCTGTCGTTGTGCATGGCGAAATCATCTCGTGTCGCAGCTCCTCGCATTAGCTAAGCTTCGCATCGCAATCTCCGACATAAACGAAGCGTTCCCCCTTTTAATGGTCGCAATAATCAGTCACCGATCATCCTCTATACATACAGATCTCGTGTCCAAGCTTTTGATAAAGATTGAATAGCCTGCCGGGGCTTTGGAGCCCTAGCAGAGCCGATGTATGTCTGTGACGCTGGCGGATCCGTACCGAGATTATGCTCTTGATTACGCCCAACATGCTAAACAGGAGGGGCATGAGAACGCACTCGCCTACCAAACGCAGCAGTCGCATATTCAGCGTCATAAAGAGCCCAACCCGCCGTTTCCGCAGGGAAGCTCACACAACACAGCATACGAGCAACACCATGCGAGCACGACCGTTCTCCCAGCAGCAAATCCTGACATTTCCCAGTCCGTTGTTCTCACACCGGCTCACATGCTCCCCAGACAGCTTCCGATGCAGTATACCCCTGCCACCTTCGAGATTCCAACAGTTCAACGCGGCAAGAAGCGACCCCATTCCGAGACGGAAGGGGAGGGTGACCACGGAGACCATGGAGTTCGGCCGCGCTTGTCAGCGCTTTCCACGCAGGCATCTACGGAGACGACACAAACCACAGGAATGCTCTTCTCTGTCCACGACGATTCTTCACAGCAACAAGCACACCATCAACAGCCGCAACAACAGCCGCAGCAACAACAACACCACCACCATCACCACCATCATCAACCGATGTCTAGCCATGGATTCGGACCACCAGAGTCTATGGCGCTGCCCCAACAACACCACCACCATCGTCTACCCCCGCAGGCATCGCTTCACTCTGCAGAACGGCATGGCATGAATGTGGAAACGTCTCCTATTCCCTCTGGTCCACCAAGCGTGGTGGGCCAACCAGGCATGCCTGATCCGGCTCCCAGGCCTCGAGGCCCGAAACTTAAATTTACGCAGGAAGAGGACGCCTTACTGGTAGAGTTGAAAGAGAACAAGAACCTGACGTGGAAGCAAATTGCCGATTTCTTTCCTGGTCGAACGAGTGGCACGCTGCAAGTTCGTTACTGTACCAAGCTGAAGGCCAAGGATGTGACATGGACGGATGAGATGGTAAGCATTACTTTATGAGAGGGTCGGATCAACATATCACAGGAACCGTTGACGTACTAACTGATGCATGTCTAGGTTCAACGACTACAGCGTGCAATACAAGAGTACGAGAATGATCGATGGCGAATAATCGCAGGGAAGGTTGGCAATGGCTTTACTCCAGCAGCTTGTCGAGAAAAGGCGTCTCAGCTTTGACGAATGTTTTGATGGATATCATATGGGATACACGTGGATGGGAATGACCAGTGATGCGTGGGATTTCCTACTTCTTTCTTCGATCTCTCTTTTTTTCCCATTAGGTGACGGATGGACGGAGAGAAGCAATGGCTGGCTGTGGAAAAATGCTTATACGATATTGTGTATATATCTGTATTATAGGAATTGGAACGGTCTTGGAACTCAGACACTACAATGCTGCGATGTGAGCCTTGATGAGGACATGACGCTGGCGCAGATATCTTAACCCTAAGCCCTAAGTAAACTACCGGAATGGGAAGGAATGCTATACTGGCATTTGTGGCACGCCGTAGAAGCTCCGCAGCCAATCAGTCGGGGCTGCTGAGTAAGACGCAGCGCACGACTCGGGTGGTTTGGGCGGCTCTCAGTCAGGTGGTCCAGTCGACAGCGGGCCGAAACGGCTTCAAACTCACCTCAAACCTCCAAACTCCCTCTCCACCAAACCTCCTCCCTCCCCTCGTCCAGCCGTCGATACCATCAATTGTCCAGGACAATGTTCCTCCAACGCACAGCTTTCGCCCTCGCCAGGCGCGCCCCGGTCAGAGCCATCGCTGCTCGTCCTTTTTCCTCCTCCGTCGTCCGCTGTACGTGAATCCAAAGATGGCCAGCACCACCTCTGTCTATGACAACATCGTTTCTTGCGCGGCCCAATTGAGTCTGCACAAGGCAATCCGTATCACTTTGTCGATAATCTTGCATGGCACTCTGGCTAACTCTGGGTTTTCTCGTGTTTTAGGCAATAATAAGAAGTATGTTGTGAAGCAGGAGGGCAAGATTCTTCCTTTTGAAGGTTGGTGATAAGATGATCCGTCGGGCCCCTGTCAAGCACATCACGAGAATCCCGAAATAATCAATCATCATTTCTGTACTTCTGTCGAGAGCTACCTGTTTGTGATATGCAAGGCGTCACTGGTCTCGTTCTCGGTCTCGGTCTTGCATTTTCGTCATACCGGATCCCGTCGACTTCTCTCGGCTAGAACACCCGTTGAACAAAAAGTCATTATGCTGACACTTTGTTATCACTTTGCAGAAATCAAAACTGAAGAGGACCTCCTTCCCCCGGGTGCTAAGCCCGGTACCGTCCCCACCGACGTCGACCAGTCTACCGGTCTTGAGCGTCTAGAACTTATCGGAAAGATGCAGGGCATTGACATCTTCGACATGAGACCCCTTGATGCTTCTAGAAAGGGTATGCGGATACTCCCTGCATTGAATGAGTCGTGGGAGCAGCGTGTCGCGCGTTTGAATCCAGGCTAACGAAGCTTGCCTGATTAGGAACCCTTGACAACCCCATCATCGTCAAGAGCGCTGGTGACGAGCAGTACGCCGGTTGCACCGGATATCCCGCAGACTCCCACCATGTCGTCTGGCTGACGGTAAGCATTGCACGCTTCGTGGCTTCTGTGTGCCCTCAATCCCGCAGATCGCTAATGCGCATCTTCTCTGTCACCATAGGTATCTCGTGATCGTCCCATTGAGCGCTGCGGCGAGTGCGGTAATGTCGTCAAGCTGGAGTACGTTGGACCTGAGGAGGACCTCCATGCTCGTAAGTTACCCTTCACTTGTTTCATATTCCTGCTTGACCTCTATTTTCTCTGTCGTTTTTTCGGCTCCTTACATATCTGCAGACGACCACGGTCACGGCCACCACCCCCCTCAAGAGGAGGTCAAGACTTTCGCCGACTACGTCAAGCCTGAGTACTGGTACCGGTAAATACTGCACGCTACGAATATAGTTCGATTGTCCTGTGCCCGTTACTCCACGGAAAAGATTGAGGCGAAAAGAACAGACGATAAACAGCAAACGTCAAAATAGCTAGTATTCCCGTTTCGGGCCTTTTTGCTCGTTTATTTGTTACGCGTCTAAGGTGGTTGTATCTTCTCTGTTGACTCCTCCCTGTCTTTTTTTTTGTAGAATATAGTCGAAGTTGATTGAACGGAGTGCGATTGGTGTTTGTTTTGTGTAGCGAATTTCTCTTCTTCCTAGCACTACTGCTTTACTGTAGAATTGTCTTCCATGACAGACTTTGTCAAATAGTCAAGTCTACGCAAGATTTGAGAATGATGTGACACATGCAATCATGACTGGATGGCATGACATCGGAGTATGGAGTATGGCCTGATCTACGGAGTGCCGGGGAACCGAAAGTAGCCCGAAACCCCGTGCCTTCCTGTGTGGCTAGGTCTATCATCTATGACTGCAAATGCCAGTCAATGGCATGATCGACGTGAATTGGGTGTCAGCAACATACAGATTCAAGTGATGGGACGAATCGATAACCAAAATCATCAATGGCATCATTGCCATGGAATAGGCGTATATAGCTGTACAACATTATAAACTCAACAACGAACTTTTCAGTATTATTCCCACGATGAAGCCTTCTCCTGGGTCTTTCCTCTTCTTCTAGAAGTCGTACATATCTATTTGTTTGTTCGCGACAACCTTTTGTCGTGGCTCGGGTACTCAGTTACTGAGAGACTCACCGTTTGAGCCAGCGAAGTTCAATGTACCGCAGGGGAGGGTAGACGACGGCCGCCCATGTGAATCCCACGTAGTTGCCCATCTATAGGAAGTCAGGAGGGGTTTACTGGCACGAAGGACAGAGGTAGCACTTACATCCGCACCATATTCCCCAACCAACTTGGCAAGAGGTCCGATGTACCAGAACTGCGCCATGCAGAGGACTGCACCGGCCCAACCGACCAGGAATGCAATGAAGGCGGCAATGCCCACGGGCAACTTGGACGGATCATTCCAGGCGTACCAGTTGTACCCGCTGCGCAAGCGGAAGATGAACCGCTCTTCGAGGATGATGGCGATCCAGATCGCGACCCAGTATCCCATAAGCGCGAGGAAGTTGGTGAAGATCTCGGACAGGTGGCTGCGCCCTGCCAGCGCGCAGACGATGTAGATGACCACGCCGATGGTGTTCCAGATAACGCGGGGTACCTTCTCCGCATATCGGCCGAGGATTTGGAAGTCGACGCCGGCAGAGTATGTCGGGGCAATGGTGTTGGCGATCAGGCCGAGGGCGACGACTACGGAGCAGAACTTGCCGAATCCGTGCAAAGGGCCAAAGCCTTCGACGATGAGGGCTCCTGCACCCTTTTGGTACGCCACGTTGTATTCTAGGTGGGAAGGTATACCGGAGGCAAGTCCAATACCGGCGAGAAAGGCCAGAGTGAAGGAGACCATCAGGCCAGACAAGGACAGGGAGAAGATGGCCCACTTGGAGGTTCCTTCTGGGTAGTAGACGAAAAAGTCTGCCGCCAGGGGAGCATAGGTGATGGCAGCACTAACGCAAATCGAAAAGAACGACAGCCTGACGTTGTCAGACTCGAAGACCTTTCGTCATAAATAAATAAGGACTCTAAGAAACTTACCGGTTCCCAACGATTGTGCGAGGATCTCCTACCGATGGCGTCGACAGGTCATACTTCGTGGCAGAGACGCCGAACAAGACGCAGACGACGATCAACTGAGGCAGGAAGGCGTAGCTTGATACGTTCAGTTTTCATCTCTACGGCTTTTTCAAGCTTTACATACCGTTCATAGTAATGGAAGGCATCAATGCCAAAGGTAGCAACGACCCAACTTATAAGAGCGATAATCACGATACCTTTGTCTTGTTAATTCCAAGAACAAGCATTAATAAGCGACAAGTTACTCACCAACTGCAACTGACAAATTCCCATTCAGTGAGACAGCGGACAAGATTTGGCCTCCAACCACGCAGTCAATGAGGCAATACCCGAGCATCTGGATCAAGTTCAAAATCACTACGATCTTGCTAGGCCACCATCCCATTGCATAACGCCCAAAAGCCTGCATAATTGTCAGAAGCAGCTGCTTATCACTCAAGCCACTTAGGAGAGACGAGAACATACCATGGTGCGGATTCCAGAGATAGGTCCTCGAGTAGCCATCCACGACGACACCACAGAACCAAGCAATGCACCCAGAACAGCACACAGCGCCGAATCAAGGAAGCTGAGCCCATAAAGAGCAGGGCCCAACATTCCGAGAGTTATGTTGTTCGCTGCCAGATTGATCGAGACCCAGAGCAGGAACGCCTGGGTGTAGGAAACCCAGGAGAGTTTTTTTAAGCGTTCACCCTCATGCACTCGTTCGATTCCGCGAGCCTCGAGGTTATACTCGACGAGTTGTTGCTCGAACCTCCTGAGGTACATGCCCACGCGAGATGGCATAAAGCGGCCATTGGGTCTCTCGCTATGGTTCTCACCATTTTTGTCATAATAAGAAGTCGGTTGCTCCTCGGAACGGAAGCCCGAAGTCTCCTTTTCGGAGTGGATCCCTAGCGAGGGATTTGCGATTTCAGACGACATGCTGCTACACTTGAGTTAGTATTCAAATACCATTGAAAGGGCCAAAAGCTCAAAGAAGCGCGCATGAGTCCTTTCGCTGGAATTATCCAGATCAAGTTCAACCGTGTAATCTCAGAACGACAACAGCGACGACCACGGGTATCCAGGGATCATTAGGGTCAGGAGGCAACAATCTGATGATGTGACTGACAACAATGACCACCAGAGGATATGTGAAACGTAACACTGAAGTCGAACACCGGTCTTCATGCAGGCAGATTATCTAGATACCTTGATCGATAGACAAAACCAGGCTACTCGTCTTCATGATGGGCTTGATAGCTATCTCTTGCAGATTTAAGAAGACAGGAGAGATGTACTGGAATGGTGCTTCTGGTCCCAATGGAGATTGATCCGGTGCGACACTTGATAACCTGGTGAGACGGAAGGAGAATCTTTGAGTCAGCGAGTTTTGCTCCGATGAAGGATTGTCGCCACACCTTGATAAGGATCTGCGTCAGAGGAGTGAACTACTACTACTGAAAAGTATGTGGGCAATTGGATCAATATGCCAATGAGCGCAAACCTTTTTCCCTCTCTGACAAAGTGCGATCGACGCAAGGATGAAGAGAAAGAAAACGAAAGGAGATTCGAGGGGGGGTTTCTCTCCAAGAATTTATTTCCCGCCGCGGGAAACTTTTTTCAACCTCAAGACGTCTTTTCTGGTCTCCGCCCTTCGGGCCTTGGCAAAAGTGGTTTTTTCGAGGTCTGATTCTCAATGGGACGATTGATCTCAATCTGAAAGTACAAGGTAAACAACAGATAGAGTATCAGATGATTGAGCCAGATAGTTGTCGTCTCTACCTCTATTGCCGCGGAGCCCCCATGATCAACGCTCGGAGAGCTTGGGCCATCCAGACCCTTACGGTATACTTTATCGTCTTGGTCGAGTGAAGTATGAGGATAAGATCAGGCAAAGTGGGTAAAACAGATATGGCTCGATAGGCCTATGTGGCTCGGGCTGTCTCAAGCAATCACATTGTTTCTAGCACACGCATCAACTTGGCAGAGAATTGCATATGATGGAAAATGAACAAGTGAAGTCAAGGGCATATAGTGACAGTGGAGGAGAGAAGCCGAAAGGAAACCCAACGAGACGAAATAACAGAGACCGGATAAATGAGAAGCGACAAACTCCATGAACCTGTGCCGTTCCTGACCTTGTTACTATGTCATGCGCTCCGTGTGCCTACCGAGAAGCTCCGAGTTCGATATATAGATAGTTGCATCATTACCCTGCATAAAAATCATCACGTCGTTGAATGTCATAGCACAATCAAAGATTCTTGAAATGCTCCTTCGCATATTGCTCGCATGCCTTTTTATACACAATGGTTCAGCAGTTGGACATCACACAAGTTGGAGGAAGAGAAGACTCACTTTGGCGGGCTTTCCAACTTTCTGTCCGATGACCTTCCACTTGTTGGCCTCATATTCTTTTATTGCCTCCCGTAGGGCAACAGACTGAATGGTGTTAACGCGCAAAGATCATGCAAGAGTAGTAATCTATCAGGTAGTACCTCTTCTTCCGCGAACTCGGCGTAATGCATATCCTGTGACGGACGTGAGTATCAGGTTCGGGCTCACGGGAGTGAGGACAAGCTCCCAACCTTGTACCAGTGCTTTTTCACACTCCCCTCAGTTCGGGTGGGAAAAGTCTGCAGGTTCCCCAAAGGAGAAGAATCAGCGGAGCGAGACTATCAATATGAGGTAGACCATCAGGACGAACCTTGGCAATCTCGCTCCAGCTGCGACCCGCGTCGCGCATCGTCTTGAGTCTCTGCTCTTCCTCCGCCGTCCAGGGCGTATTGGTCCGCCCTTTCTTCTTTGGAGCCGCTTCCGGGGCACCTTGGGGATTCTGTGTTGCATCTCCCGAAGCAGAAGTGAGTGGTGCAGCCATGGTTGCCGCGGCACTTGACTGGGGGGGAGAACGGCGTTTGCGGGAATTCTGAGGCGCCACCTGAGCCGGGGGTATAGGAATGGCCTCGTAAGCAGGGACTCTCTGGAAGGGGTTGATTTGTTGCTGTGTTAGGAGTTGTGGTGGTACGCTGGTGGAGACAGATGTCTTGATACGCTTGGATGTTGGAGGTGACCTAGTCAAAAAGAGAATGAGGAGAGACTCAAGGTTAGTAAGTGAGGCTTGCTCCTTTCCCGTCATGAGCGGAAAGCGTCCCAAGAAAGACGCGCTTGTTACATGCACATGTATATCCCATGTATCTGGAGTACACGGAAAGGGAAAGAGGGTCTTCTGCTGCGGCGCAGGACAAGAAAAGGTTCACTTACGACATGTTGGAAGATACGCCACTGTCCCAGTCACGCTGCGACGATTCATCTGTCAATACACATGCTTAAGAGATTAGCACATCTGCTACTGACAGGAGTTTGTGTGGATTGGCCGTCAAGTCTAGGGAAGTGGGCTCTTTTTGTTACACTAGAAGCGATGATGACACGGGCGCATCCCACAGAGTGGCAGTAGCGCCGCAGAAAAGGAAGGAGAGAAAACGAGCGAGGGGCAGAAAGGAGCGACTGGAGGGTGTTACATGCATGCATGCATGTACTGTATGTATGCGAATAAGTCAAAAACGAGAGGGCCGGGATGAAGTGGGTAGGAAAGTGAGGGTTCAGACGGGAGGGTAGGTGAGGGAAGAGAGAGAGAGAGAGAGAGAGAGAGAGAGAGAGGGATGTATAAACAGGTTTAGGCACAGTCACAGGAGTAGTTCTCTAGCATCTTAGGATACATTGGCTGAAAATAGTACGGACTGACTCGATGTTGTTGACTGGAGTCGATGATGATAAGACACTCTTTGTCAGGACCTGGTGGAGATACAAGAGTGAACGGAGGGGAGTGTGAGATCAGAGGGAAGGCTTACTGATCGTCAGAGTTCATTTTATTGGTATCTTTATCCTCAAGAAGATTAAACGAGGAAAAACATCAGAAGTATTAACCCGAGCTGAAGAGTGGGTAATGGTAATAGTCGTCAGTAAGGTAGCAGAGACAGTTACATCCGGAGGTTGAAGAAGCAGCAGTAGGGAGGAGTAAGGTAGAGGTAGGCTGACGATAAACAAATAGGGGAGACGGGAGGGAAAGGGAAAAGAAAAAGGAACTACCTAATAATCAGCAATCCATCCTTCTCTATAATACTAAACGCCAGATCCAGTAGCCGTGTGCTAATCTAAAGTACCGTTGAGCTACCCAGGTAGGTAAAGTACCTCAACTAGCTACATTACATACATCTGGAAACTGAAAGGTACTCGAGGTACTCTGTACTTGATGCATTATTATTCAGTCACACTTACACATCTAATGATCAGTACGCTACTCGCAAACCACTATTATTTATTGATTATAGGTACGAGATGATAGGTATCCTTGGCTCCAATTCAGAGGAGGGGTGAAGAAAAGACTGTGATGAAAAAGACCAGGGGAGCATTGAGAATCCATCCTCCATTCATTCTTTATCATTCATTCCCGCTCTCTCCGAATCCACTTGCTTGCTTTTTCCCCTCTGTCCTCGGACAGCGCTAGCCACTGGACATCAGACGCTGAAAGAGATCATCACTTTTGATTGCTTGTATCCGGTTGAAGAGTATTTTTGTTCCTTCTGTGATGATTCGAACATGGGACAGACTATTGTAGCATGTGAGAAGATAAGCAGGATTTGATACTGTGCTTCGTACGACAAGTCACACCTAGTAATTGTAGGGTATGTAGCTTCTCCAACATGTTCAAAGCACGGTTGACTACTTCGTGCTTTGTTTCGGTAGCTGATACTTGTATAGAAATACTGGTCCTTCATCCATAACCTCTATGACCTCATCTCTATTGCACTGACTTGTGATAATAGCAGAATCATGGTCAAATCATAACAACAAGGCCAGCTTGATCATCCCTGGGATAACCACCACTTAGATACTAAGCAATGAACAAGCCAAGACAAAGTCGAGAGGAGGTGGCGGGATTTGTCCTGTGCAAGTCGCGATCCAGTAAACTACTAGTAAGAGAGGCTACACTTTCATGGGAAGAATAGCAGAATAAGGACGAGTGAGGGACCAGTTTAACGGCCCAGATACTTACGGTAGGTTAAGTAGATGGGTACACTACCTAAGTACTTTACTGAGTATCTCCTCTCGGGTGACCTTAAAGAACTTACATGAAAGCCAGGAACTCTGGAGAACTTTGTATATCCACTACTATCTACCCTGAATTCATGCATCTGAAGCATCCCCCAAAGCGACCGCGTGGCACAGAGTAATACTTCAAAATCCCAAGATACTCACTTCCATGTAATTGTATGTATTGATCTCCTCTTCTGTACCTAATCACAGTCCAGCCCTGTACACTGAGCGTCAATGCTCCAGGCAAGTGCGGGGTAAGCTGGAGGGCCTCGATCGAACAGAATCTGACCAGTCAGACGATACCATCCTTTGACGACAGAACGGCCTGCCTCTCAGAATTGGTTACGAGATGGCGTACATCAGTGAGTTGATCAGTGATATGGGGGTAGTACCGCCTTTGCAGAAGAAGGCAAGAGCTGATATGGTCATTCTTCCCACATTACACAGATCCTCACCAGTTACTTGCCAATATAACAAAGGATCTGTAGAACTTGTGCCAATTATCCAGTATAAACTAGGAGATACCCCAAATAATTCAGGAACAAAGAAGTTAAGATAGTACCGCGGTTTGAGCTACTGATCACCAAGATAAGCATAATCTCGATTTATCGAGATCTACATAAGGCATGCACCCATCTTTCTCTTCATTTCGACAATCGAACCATTGCGACTCCATACAAGAAGTATATTCTCCCAAAGGGACGTCATCGATGACTGTGATATGCAAGAGAAAGGCATGTCGAGCTGAACTGCGAAGCACCGGCATTCTTTTCAATCAAGCGCTTGTAATTTCAATCGAGCGCTTGGTAACCGTGCTTATCGCAGAATGAAGACACCCAGATATACGGCAAGCGCGTCAAAAGCATTCGCTGAGCGGGTACCACTTGCAAACGTTAGTAGCATCAGAGTATGTTCTGTTTTCCTGCCACAGAGGGATCAGGGTTATGCTTATTCGATGTTTCATAGACATATCGCCGACGTTTCCCAGCATGTCACCAGTCAAGGACGGAAGGTATAACATGCATTATGAGCCAGCCTCAGCCCACCAAGCTGATAAAGCTGGCAGAACCTTCAATCGGACGATGTAACAATCCCGCATTATCAGCACAATCGTGTAGCGCTGTCGAGTCAGCGAATCTCGGAAACCCAGTAAATTGGAGATATAGCAGGACATGGGCAGCAAAAAGCATAAGCTGCTCGCCAGACAGTCTTAATCCATCAGAGGAAGAAGACTGTTCGTTTAGAAAAGTGTTACTCGGTCGATCTAAAAGCTACCTACATGATCTTTCTCATGAAAAGTGCACGTGGCATTGTCACTGCTAGATTGATTGCGTACTTCTCTGTCTGTTTGATACCGGTTCTCGAGGTACCTTATGTTTGCTAAGTGCTGGACATGTGGAGGAACCAGGAACCCAAGAGCTAAGGTTCGACGTCACCAGCTGCTCACGTGATGAACAACGCGGCCCCGAGTTCCAAGACCACATTGGGTAAAGTCAGATGGGCGGTGGATCACTGTGAGGAGAAGCTGAGATAACAGATCACAACTGCTATCACCTGTTACGTACCTCGATCGCGGCTTTTGTTTCACCAGTGTCACCATGCACTATCACGATTTGATTGTTTAAAAGTGATTGTCTCTCTTGAGTATACAGCCTTCTTTCTTTCCTCACCATCACCACCTGATGAAGAATTCCTAATCGTTATCTCGCTGCCTAACACGTTGAGCTACTGCCGTGACTAGGTAGTCTTTCTTATCTGGCCTTGGCCTCCCGTGAGGAGTCGCAACACATCCTCATCCAAAATTCGTCTTCACCACAAACGAAGCTTCAACAACTAGATTATCTGAGTATTTACTTCAATCAGCTGAACCGTGTCGACGGTAGTTTAGACTGTGACTCTCCAGACTGTCTTTCACCGCCTTTCCTTCAGAGCACAAGTCGAGCTACCTCAAAGCTTCGAAGAATAAACCAAGATGAGTATGAACGTCTTTCGCCTGTTAGGCGATCTGTCTCACATATCGTCGAAATGCATCTTGATGTGGGCTATTCATCGAAACAAAAGTGCGGAAGGTATGTACAGATACTCCGCCCCTCAACCTAGGGATAGGGACATGCAACTGACTCTTCGATTCTGAATGGCAGGTGTCTCGCTACTCACACAGATGCTTTATGCTGCCGTGTTTGTCACACGCTACCTTGATCTGTTCCGAGGGAGCGGTTGGAGGAGCTTCTACCTCGTTTTCTTCAAGTTTTTCTACATATTCTCTTCTTTCTATATCATTTTCTTGATGATGAAGGTCTACCCGCGGACGCGTGAGAGAGAGAGGGCATGGAAGATGGCTCTTGGCTCCGTCGTGCTTTCTCTTGTCCTAGCGCCGATTGTGACTCCTATTTTCGACGATAAAGACCTCTTCAAAAGTCACTGGTTCACCGAGGTGGGTCTAGCACTCACAGATGAGCTCTTGTTGCCCCAGTGCTAATCAGAAGTATGATGCAGATAATGTGGTCCTTCTCCATCATCCTAGAATCCGTATGCGTGCTTCCCCAGCTCCTGCTACTCCGCCAGACTACCGTTCCGACGGTGATTGACTCATACTATCTCCTCGCCTTGGGCTCTTACCGCGCGTTCTATATCCTGAACTGGTTCGTGAGAGGGTTCGGCTCCGAGAAACACTGGGATCCGATCTCGATGATCTTTGGTATCATTCAAACTGCTTTCTACGTCGATTTCGCTTGGGTCTACTATTCTCGCCAGCGCGTCAAGCTTCGAAATGGTGGTGTGGTGGATTCCGAAGATTATAGTAAAAGCTGGATAGTTAACAAGGTGTTCAATATCAGACGACGACGAGAAAGTCTGGACGAGGAGCAGAACCTTACCGGAGAAGGAATGGAAGGGGAGAGGGGAGCCGGTGGTGATAGGCCTAGCAACAACCGCTGGGGTGCTCGCGGCATTTCCATCTCGGCGGACGATACCTTGGACGAGCACACCCGGCGCAAGCCCGGGGATGCGGATAACGAAGGCTTGGAGGGATTTCTGGAGGATGAGGATGACAATCTGGACCATCACACTGATGGGCAGAGCCCATTGCATCATGCAGCCTCGTCCAATCGCGACTAATAATCGCTGTTGATGGGCGATACTTATATATAGAAACCCTGCAGCAAGTGGATTGATCTCCCTTGTCCCAGTGTCTCTTCGGCTTTGGAGTGAGCAGTTACTGATTCTGGCCATGTTTTGGGGGTTATTATGTACAATGGCTCAAGGCGCAATCATCGATCAATGCTATTTTTGATATCAGGCAGTTAGCCTTATCTGCTTTTAGCATATTGACGAGAATCATACGGATCTTTTGGTTGGATCATCGATTTAAAGTAGTGCGGAGAATGGAGATCCGTGGGAAGGTCAGGATCTGCCAACTAAATCGTGATTTGGTCTTTTGATGCACGGTTGCAACCTGAAACAAAAGCCAAAACAGCGTCCAGTGTTTCAGAGTCATTCTGAGCCATTGCTGCGCCAGGGCATAGCCACCGAAGAAGGGTTGAGTGGCACTTCTATCAATTGAAGATGCAAACAGACGATGGATGACTCGATACTTGAGAAGGGACCAATCTCTCTCTCGAGAAGAAGAACGCCTCGCAAGGTGAACAATTCTTCTCCGAGTATCAACTTCAAACCTTTTTGTCCCCATCATGGGCCGGAAAGTCGGGGGCTTCCCTTTCTGTATATCACCTAAAATGGACTAGATGAAATCTTGGCACCGCCTCCCGAAATCCTGCGAGATCACGTGTGCATGTCTTGCTCTCTCATTCCGATGATTTCAAATCCTGAAAATACTGGGGGAAAAGGATGACAAATATCCCTGAAATTACCAACAGACGACAGACCCATTCTGATTTCTGACGGGGGGAGTAATCTCGACGAGACAGGCTCAGCTGAGTCGACCTTGGTCTCTTTCAGCGGGTCATCCTTTTATTACTTGAGCAAACGGTTCATGCTCTCTAAGCGCCAGCGCCATCCCGGATAGACGGTCGATTGGAAAATGATAGCTCAACCGACTGGCAGGAAGCATAGCCTCTGGCGCGTATGCGGCATGATCTTTGTGGGACACGTGGCTCTGAATGGAAGGATGCAGACGAAATAACGATGGCAATCCGGCAAGCTGCCACTCACCACTTTCACGGAAAGCTTGCTAGTCATGCAACCAGGACGGCTAGTGATGCGCAATTACGGAGATTGATTGAGGCTTCGAGCCAGGCTCTGCTTAAAATCTCACCTCATGGCTCAGGCTTTCGCACTAATCCACTAACTAATTTAGCTCGGTCAGATCAGGCGTCTAAGACCTTCTCAGAGCCCACTGAACGAGCCAAATCCTCCGGGGGTTTGCAGCCGCAATTACGAACAGGCGCTTAATGGCCCGCTATCCGTTCATCCTGGTCTGGCTCAGGACATAGACCGTTCCTTGATGGACCTGTCTTCCTTGACAAAGTCCAAGTGGGCTTCTAATGGTTTTCTTGCTCCATTAAGTCGTGCCGAGCAGTCAATTCCGTACCCTGTTCCCTGCCCCTTCCAGGCTCCATAGCCGTCTAGAAACAAGGATGTAGACTCGCTGTTCTGGAAATTTAGCCCTTTTCCTTATTTTTTCCATTGCACTCATCCTGATCCTCCGCTTACTGGCTTCATGAAGAGCGTCCAATTCCTATACTACTCCACTAGCTAGTCAGTCCTTCGACGTCTTTAGCGCTAACCCCTTTACTATCATTTGACTCCTTAATTCCAGCAGCGGGCCACTAAGCACCTGATGGCACTCAAATGTCATTCTACAGGTTCCCGCCTCCCATTCCTGGGTGATCCGATGCATTGGGACTTTGCTGCGGGAGCTGCCTTTCCATCGATCAGGGTGGGCCAAATTCTGAAGTCTGCGCCCCGAGAGTTTGGGGGCTGGAATTCTAGCTGTCATGTCATCGCGAGAGATGATATTGCTTTCCTTCGATAACAATTCGGACCCCATCTCTGGGATAGCCAGGCGCTTAAATGCAGAGCCATCGTCGTGTCTACACCTCTCGTTACGAGCATCTTTGTGCGGCACAGTGATAGTCGGCGGTATCTCTCATGCTCTCAGGAGCTTTCTTGACCCGTTGACATTTGAGCTACTCGAATCTGGGCCTGCCTTGCAAGGCAATTCGACCACTTCTTGATCATCCCAACTGGCGTATATGAACCTGGATCAGACTTTTGTTGGACGGTCTTCTCGTCTGCAAACCATCTTATACCTTCATTCCATTCCTCGAGAAATAGAATAAGCTGTTGTGCAAAAGTGAATACCTAAGTCGTCGTGGTGGGACTTTATATTACTTTCAGTCGACCATCCCTCCTGCTTCTTGCCGCCGACGCCTGTTTCGTCCTCCTACTTGTTTCATCGAACGTTTCATCTTTTCTCGCCACGCATCAGTTCATTCGCTCTCTGTCTAGTCTAAGCGCGTGCCCAAGTTTTGCTCTATGTATCCTCAAACTCCTTCAGGGTTCGGCGGCCAAATGCCGTATGGCCAGGCCACTCCAGGGCATGGTGATGGATTGGATGAATACTATGAGGCATTACCGCCTCAGTGGTCCGGTGTTGAAACGGTAGGCCAATCTTGCCGTGACGTTTGTCGGGTGTTTCAGCTGGCTGACCAAACATTTGCGCTGCTCAGTCTCCATATTTAGCAATGAACCATCCGGACTCTACCGCTGCAGCTGCCTATCCGTCCGCCGCTATCTTAACACCAATCAGTCTCCCAGACAACTCCTTTGTGCACGTAAGATCAAGCCCGGTTCTCAGTCATCATTCGCAAGAATATCAGTACAATATATCCGAAACAGTCCCGCAGCATGGGCTTGGGATCACTGCACCGTTCCCAAGTGATTTTCCACGAACGGTGACGGCGGGTCTGGGGCACGCTATAGATGAATACGACTTTGGCCATGCTGAAGCTACTCTGTCTCCACATCCGCCTCCAGCAAAACGAGTTCGAAGAGGCAGCTCGAAAGCCGCAACTTCGAGTCGCGAAACCCCAGTCACAATACTGCCTCATCCTGAGGGGCTCCAGCGACTAGAGCAAGAACGGCGACAAGGCCATATTGATCCTCATCCCCACCAAAGGTCTCGCGCTCCCGGCCGGGGCCGGCGCGACCCGCAAGCGGAAGAAGAAGATGCTTTTGTCGAAGGACTGCGAGAACAGAACCTGGCATGGCGAGTCATCCGGGAAATGTTTCGCGAAAAGTTCAACAAAGATGCGTCGGAAGCACGCTTGCAAATGCGGATGCTGCGCCGGCGCAAAGAACGTCTAGCGCGGTGGGATGAGAATGATGTGAGTATGTGTGTCATGACTTTCTCCTTCAATTTCTCACAATTTATTGATGACCAAGTGCTCCAGATCCCACTTCTCATAAGAGCTCGAGATCATTGGGAACGTGAAAAGTATCATTTCATTGCTCAGAAGGTGAGATCGTTCCAGCTGTTTTTTCATGGCGTATCCATACACGTTCTGCAAGCTAACATTTTGATGATGTAGATGAGGGACCTAGGCGCTAGAAGGACATACACAGCGCAGCAGTGTGAGGCTCAACTTAAAGACATGGAAGCTGAAAACCGAGAACGTGCCAATGCCTCGTCATCGCAAATGACAGAGCACTCACGGGCTCGAAAACGACTCAGGGCCAACAGCGACATGGGGTCGTTTCTTTGACGGTTTTTCTATCTTCTCCTTTTGGTTGACATTCACCATCATCGTCTAGAAGCGCATTGTTTTGATCTCTCACAGTGCCGCATTGGGTGGCATTTCTGATTAGCGGGGTTTGACGCAGTGCATAGCATTGATTGCATTTTCATTGCCTCAGTGGCATCTCCTTTTGCATATGTTTCTCTTCACCAATTTTTTTCATGGACATATACCTTTTTACAACGACTCATGTAGGCACATGTCGATATGAAATTGACCATGAGCACGTCCAGTGGTCCTACGAATACATACAATTCTCTACACTTCATGTCTTCGAAACTCAATCCAATCTTAAGTCTCGTGGAAGAAGCCACAGAGGTCGTGGGCGGTCACTACAGTCCCCCCAAGCGTGAAAACAGGGCCCGATGTACTTCGTATGCTCAGCTGTACAAGTTCCTCCAAGCCCTGGTTAGAGTCGAATCTAGAACGTTAAGAATATCATCTTTCGGCCTGTAATCTCCTCACAAAGCCTGATCAGGCCCCATGCATGCATAAAACCCATCTGCGGCTGATAACCAAGTCCAGAGAGACGGTATCGGGCAGAACATGCGCATCCATCTACGGAGTACAGTTCCAAAAAGTATTCAGACTACGCCATGGCAGTGGGGGCTATAAGTCCGGATTAACTACGCTCCACTCAGCATGCGGCGTAGGCGCTTAACCTGCAGGACGTGCAGCAGACCCGTGCAAAGGAGTGGTGAGCCGTGTTCAAGTTTCAGACATGCGGCTAAAGATGGAGTACTCCGTAAGAGCTAAGGATTTTAATGCGGGCAGCGGGCTAGACTATTCGGTATTCAGCCTACGGAGGACGTGCATATACACAGACATTTACGGACATGTGGACTTATTTCCGTTCTGGGATGAATGTGGATGGAAGATGATGGCATTGGATCGTCGTCTATGATCAAAAATGGAATCGCTAGTACTCCGTACAAAGATAGGCGCGTCGAAGTTTGTTCGGTTCAACGGTATCGTTTTAACGTGTCGGTCATGTCCCCCCCACTTCTGAAGACCAGTGGATCTATGGATTACGGATGTCAGTTGCGCATTGCTCAAAGATGATCAGCTCGCTTGAGCAGACTCTTCGTCCGATTCGAAGTCCTCCTCGATTACTGGGAACGTGCACAAAGCGGCAACCCCTCCTAATCCATCCAGTCTTCTCCCGCTCTCATGGTCGGAGCTGAGTACACGCACTTCGCCCCCCTCGACATCCCGGACTCGGTCAACAAGTGACACCCAGCGTTTGCGCTCCGCCACGTCCTGTGACCGGAACAATCGGTTTGAGATAATGAGGACGCCGCCCCCACGGCCTACGGCCCCTTGGTCGACTGCCGACTCGACCTCGCGAGGTCCATAGGTAGCCTTATTAGTCTCCTTGCGGAGCTGTTCAAGAAAGTCGTCCATCAGTGTGGTCTCGCGGGCATATTTGGTGTCCGCAAGGATGGTCTTCACTGCAGGCGATTGCAGCACCTCAGCGAGAGAATGCAGATAGCCTGAGGCTGAGTGGACGACGACAATACTCGGTAATAGTCGTTTGAGGGCAGGTGTACTCGTCGAGGCAACAGACTGTATGTATTTCTGAAATCCGGCAGCGACAAAACCAGGCGACGCAAGAAGAACGGGCTTGACAGGCTCGTTACTGGTGAGAGATGTAGCGCTGGTGTTGAACTCCATCTGCCGGAGAAGAGTGTCCAGTGTGACCTGGTAGAATTTTGACATTCCCTGTTTCGCGTAAGTGACTATTCCTTTACCAGTGCACGGTAGCACCTGGGTGGAGAGAGTACCTTATCATGATCTCCGCCTCCGCCGCCTTGTCGTTTTCGCGGAACCGACATCTCGACCTTCTGCTTCAAGATGGTCTGAAATTGCCCAATAAAGCAAATGTGGGCCAGTCCTTCCTGCATAACAACGGCGACCGCTTCCGCCCTCCGTTTGCCGCTCTCGTCAACGGCATCCTTGAGCATCTGTACAGCAATGCTGTCCCACCCTATTCCTTCCCCATCCGCACCGATCTCTTTCTCCAGGGTGAAATTGCGATTCAACTCCAGATCCAATGTATGATGTTGCCCGACTTTAGTGTGCGGTGTCTCGTTAACAATTGTTCCTCCGACATGCAGTTGTGAGCTCTGAGGGTCGAAATCCAAGCTTTTCACGCGGATTTCCAGCGTTAAGTGGACCCGGGACGAAGTCGTTGTACCGGTGTCGTGTGTCGATGTGACGCGACGAATTGCGCTTGCGCGAAGGAGGTCACCGGGTCTGATCAGGTTGTAGGCGTGCCACTTAGTGCAGGAGCCGTCAGAGCAGGTAAGTATTCGGAGGGGATCGTGTCGCATACCATATCCTCCGGCTCTTCAGGACACAGAGTGACTGTACCTGAGCCACCATGCTCAATCTTGTTCTTTATTAGACGCATTTGAACTGTGGGTGTATAGATGTCTGATGTTGAATAAATAGGTAGCCAATAGTATATCCAAGATATGAGTGTTATAAGCTGTTGCGAATGGAGGTCTACTTTCCCCAAAGAGATGCTAAGCACTCAATCGATCCAATAGTGATAGAGACAGACAACTATATGTGTCCAAGGAAAGAAAGGTCTCTCGCCCTCACGGACCAGGAAGAAACCAATGTAAGGTAGAGAGATGATTCAACTTCAGGCGTCAAGGCAGCTTCAGGAGATGCGGGACAATTCCTGAATAGAACTAGCGCAGTTACTTATCGATAAGAAGATGAAGCCCTAAGCCCTGAGACCGTCAGCCGTGCAGATAGATAAGTGATGTCATTCATGGCAGTCGTACGGAGTATGTTGAACATATTGCATGACCTCTGAAGTATCTCTAGATCATCAAAACAGCTTGCTTCCAGGCCAAAGTAATGAATTCAGAAGAACAGAAGCTGGTTTTCTCCTCAACCTTGCTCAATCTTTCTAGATATTGAACCAAGCCAACTCAACACCATTATCCTTTCTTGGAAGTTGGAACCCGACAAAACCTGTCCCACGTTAATTGCTCTCCGCCGCAAGACTAACACCCATCAGGAAGCTCATAATTATAAATCATAATGGCATTTTGGCTTTCGGAGAGGGACATGGGAGCGACTATCGGTCTCCGAAGACTCCAATTCCTCATGGACCCCAATTGACGGCCGATGATATAATAAGGATCCGAGTCCGCGCAGCTATGTTTGTTTTTCTCAGACATCCGTTCTATCTCTCTATTTCTTTTACCACCGCACTACTCCTTAGTAACTGCAACCATGGCCCCCTTATCTCTCCAGTCGACCTACAAAATGGCCTCGGGATACGAAATCCCAGTCGTAGGGTTCGGTGTGAGTAACAACTCTCAATGGCATAGTTTCGACTATGAATCAAGCTGCTGACACACGGATCATAAGGTTTATCAAACGTATGTTTGAATTTTAGTAGCAGGTCATCATAGAAGGATTGAACTCCATGCCTAACCTGTAAACGGAAATGCAGGCCACCCGAGATCACCGAGAAGGTCACTGTCAAGGCGCTGGAAACTGGATACCGCCATGTAGGTGCCATCAGAACCGTTGAAGCACCAGGCAAATTGAGGCTAATACGGCGTGCTCCCCCAGATTGACAGCGCAAAGTACTACGCGAATGAGAAAGAATGTGCAGAGGCTATGAAAAAGTCTGGCATTGACCGTTCCAAGATCTTTTTCACCACAAAGGTTCCCGCATCTTCC
The DNA here is from genome assembly GCF_002237265.1 of Aspergillus thermomutatus. NCBI lineage: Eukaryota > Fungi > Ascomycota > Eurotiomycetes > Eurotiales > Aspergillaceae > Aspergillus > Aspergillus thermomutatus. Next base: position 59,420 of record NW_020798050.1, read on the forward strand.
ATGTCCTATGAAAAGGCCAAGGAAGCCATTGAGGCAAGTGTCGCTGCTGCCAATCTTGGTTACATCGATCTGTAAGCGAATCACCCCGATCTTCGACGATCAAGCGATGCCCCTGGCTAACATAGGGGCAGAATCCTGCTGCATGCGCCCTTCGGCGGAAAGGAGGGTCGCCTTGGCGCCTGGCGCGCCCTCGTGGAGGCTCAGAAGGCAGGCCACGTCCGTTCCATTGGTGTCTCCAACTATGGCATTCACCATCTGGAGGAATTGGAGGAGTACATTAACAGCGGTGTTGGAGGCCAGATTTCTGTTGGCCAGTACGAGATTCACCCCTGGTGTGCGCGAGAGGACATTGCTGCCTGGCTGAAGAAGCGCAACGTCATTGTTGAAGCCTATTCTCCTCTTGTTCAAGCTCAGCGCATGGACGAGCCTGTTCTACAAAACTTGGCCAAGAAGCACAACAAGACACCAGCTCAGATCCTGATCCGGTGGAGTCTGCAAAAGGTACCTTCTTTGTTTCCTTCTCGATTGAGTCTATGGCTAATGCAATCTTGACAGGGGTATGTTCCTCTTCCGAAGTCTGTGACCGATTCCCGTATCGTTGAGAACACGCAGGTGTTTGACTTCGAATTGTCAGGCGAGGACATGGAGAGTCTGAACACCGGCATTTATGCCCCTGTCTGCTGGGATCCTGCTAAAGATGTTCCGCTGTAGAGCGATATGTTACTTAAATTTAATGATAGTAGAAAGACGATGGGAAGCAGGAATAGAGATATATACGCCTATTTCGCTCATACATAGAAGCCCCATGGTCACTTTGGTAAATGCTGGATTTTGATAGACAACAAAGATCAAATTTCTTAAAGGAAGGGGTCGTATCTCTTGATGAAATGAGGACCTCCTGTAAAAGTGGTGGTGACTGCCGTCCTGTTGATCTTCTGGCCGGGACAACATATCGCCGCCAGACGACAACAATAGCTCTCTCCGCGTTATCAGACCCATCATTGCCAATCAACAACTGAGAGAACCCTACAAGATACAAGATACGATCTTCAGATGCCTCCCTACGTCTCATAAGACAGACTTATACCTGAACCTGTCATCGTGATGCCCGATCAGCCGCGGCGCATGATTCTGGAAAAATCCAGGACAGTGCGCCGCCGGTATCAGCGCAGCAATAAACGGTTCCAATTTACAGCATCACAGATCGAACGCATCGAACGCGAAGAGGAACGCGAATCACGAGCTAAGAAACTTCGAGAAAAGGAGAAGAAACGCCTAGCCGATAAGAAGAAAAAAGCCGAAAAGGAAGCCAAAGAACGCGAAGCACGAAGACGACTCGGTCTCCCTGATCCTCATGCTCTCCCCGTTCCTTCCAGTCAGCCATTGCTTTCGAAGTTCCTCAAGAAGCCTGGAGCGAAACCGGACACGGAGAGCGAGACTTGTGAGGAAACAGAGTTAGATAACCATAGCCAGGGGAGTATCGCGACCGAGATTGACGAGAGCCTGCTCTCGGGTTTAGATGTCGCCTTTGACGATCAGACGGCTGCTGGGGTATCAGAGCCAGCCGTTGAAGATAGTCATACAGTAAGCAATGATGGCAAGAGTCATGTTGGTCGGACACAGGGCGATGATGACGAGTTTTCCGAATGCTCGATTTTCTACGATGAAGACATCATTAAGGAAGCGGAAACCATAGCGACTGCACAAGATACGCCAGATCAGGCGATGAAAGAGCCGAGCAAACCTGTGTTGACGGTAGGAGAATCATTCCAAGATGACACTGCGATACTCCTTGAAGAGTTTGGCCATGAATTCGGCACCGATGATGAATTCGAACAGGAATTGATTCGACTTGATACCGTATCTGTTGGAAACCCATATTGAATTGACTATACGAATATTGGATATTCAATGTGTGATTGGGAACATTGTCTAGTTTGGCAGATTAAATGTTGCAAACCCCTCGCACAAGTTTATCCTTGAGGGACAGAATGCATTAGGACCATCGTTGACAGTCGCTTGACGATAATCCTGCAACCTCCTCACAGGTTTACACAGCTCAAACACTGAAGACCCCTGTTTGATCCGATCCCGCACTGATCGGATCGTGATGCCCCTCTTGTCGGAACGGGCGGTGATAAGGTGGGCGGCCCGCTATGAATTGTTCCGAGCGAGAATCATGAAGGCAGCCTTGCACGGACAGAGATTATGAGGTAACAATAGGAATGACCTCTTGGACAGCCGCCTCGTCGTTTTGAAGACACTATACCAGAGCGCAGTATTGATAAGATAGGAGGAGAACGAAGCCGAAGAAGTCTGAAGATAACAGTCTGTTGACGTCAATGCGGAATAAGAATCACATAACGTATCGGCTTTTGTGAGCTTCTTGGGGATACCCGATTGCTATCTGTTACTTCATACTCAGTACATTCGAACGCACATTGCAATATCTTTCTCTTCTTTTCTCACATTTGTACTGTCGCTGCTGCTGCGAAACATACCCACCGTTTACATCCAGTCGCAACGAACGGAAAAGATGCCGTACCTCGAAGTTCGTGAGCACCGAATCCACTACGCCGATTCTCATCCCAATGGAGCTCCTAAAGACGGTGCGACTATTGTCTTCATACACGGCCTTGGCTCCTCCCAAAATTACTACTTTCCTATTCTCCCCTATCTGACTCCTAATCATCGCTGCATCACCCTTGACACCTACGGATCTGCCCGCTCCCCATACACCGGCCAGCCCATCACCATCGCTACCATTGCTGCGGATGTCATTGCGGTGCTGGATGTGCTCGACATCTCCAAGGCCGTCGTAGTCGGCCACTCGATGGGCGGACTGGTCGTAACACTCTTGGGCGCAGAGTGCAGCGATCGCATCACGGCTGTAGTAGCCGTGGGTCCCACTCCTCCCTCGGAGGCTCTGGCATCCACCATGCGCCAGAGAAGCGAGAAGGTGCTCGAAGGTACGTTACTTCCATAAGCCCAAACTCATCGCCGAAATGCGCCACGTATGAGCTAACGCCAGAATAGCTGGAATGGAAGCAATGGCCAACGTCGTCCCCAACTCCGCCACGGGCTCGCAAGCCTCCCCGCTTGCCAAGTCGTTCATTCGCGAGCTCCTTTTAGGCCAGAACCCGAAGGGCTACGCCGCGCTATGCCAGGCTATTGCTGAGGCCCCCGCGATCAACTACTCGTCCATCACTGTGCCGTTCCTGCTCATTGCGGGCGACGAGGATAAGTCTGCGTCGTTCGAAGGGTGCCAACATATCTTTGACCGGGTGTCGAGTGAGAAGAAGATGATGGAGGTACTGCCCAAAGTCGGCCATTGGCACTGTATCGAGGCACCGAATCTGGTGGGTGAGACCATTCAGGCGTTTGTTGAGGGTATGTGATTGTGTTGCAGAAGTTATAGAATCTAGTTAGAGATTGAACGGATTGTCCTTGAGGAGTTCAATTATAAAATTGAGTGCTTTATTGTTCTCAATAACGCAGCTGTGTCAATGCACCTATGAATCATCAAGCTAGAAGGCAGTGCAAGCGACATGAATGCAATTTCGGCAAGTCCAGATCAAGAAGACAGAGGCTCAAAGCCCACTCCAGCCAAAAAAGAGAATCCGTCATCACATTACGGCATCACGGGAGAACACACAAAAATATATACTCAAATTCCAGCTATTGGCAGACTCCATTCCATTGGCCTACGCCCCCTCCGCTACCAGTTTGACATCGTATTCAAGCTCAAGTCCAGCTTGAGGGTCATCCTTGCGAGGCACAAAGTCCACGATCAGCGAGTCCTTGACGGCAAACACCGAGTCGTTCGTCAGGTACTTGTCCTGGCGGTCGAAGATCTGGGTGGTGAGCGGCTTGTAGCCCTCGTGCGTAGCCTGCAGCGCAGAATTAGCCCGAGATGCCTCTTGTCAAGTCACTCGGAACAGTGAAATACTCACGAGGATGTGGATATGGGCAGGTCGGAAGGGGTGGCGGTCCATGAGCTCGAGTAATTTCCCTGCGGGACCTGTACATCAACTCACGATCAGCTTCTGCTCTGACTCGACCGTTGTAAGGTTTCTACAGCGATAGCGATCGCGTCAAAACTACATACCATCATTCGGCACGGGATACGGCGTCGGACGCAGGCAGTAGAAGTAGTAGCGCCCGTCCTCATCCGTTTTGAATTTCCCGCGCAGGTTGAACTCCTCCTGGTTCGGATCCTGCTGCTCATACAGCCCGTTCGTTGACGCCTGCCACACCTCCACCGTCGCGCCAACGAGCGGCTTCTTAGTCTGAAAATCGATCACCCGGCCATGCATGAACGCCATCTCGCCGTCCGTCACTCCCTTGACGATGTTGTCGCCGTTCTTGCGGTAGGGGGTGTCGGCGCGGAAGAAGGGGCCCAGGATGGCGGTTGCGGTGGGTGCGTCGGCGGCCTCTTCCGCGAGCTTGAAGGTGATTTCGTCGACAAGCCTAGGTACACACTAGTTATTGGTTGAACTTTGTCGGGGACTGCAAAACAGGGACCACGTACGACTCGAGCCCGATCACGTCGCAAACAAGCTGGCCCTCGTTGCGCTTGTCGTCGCTCATCTGACCGGCCCAGTTGAGCAGCTTGACTCCGGCCATCCATTCGTCGACGGTCAATTCGTTCTCGCGCGCGAAGTCATGGACATGGCGGATCAGGCTGGCCATGAGCTTCCGCAAGCGCGGGTTGGTCTTGGGACCCATCGCGTTGATGACATTGTCGGTGAAGTTGGGGTCAAACCGGTGAGTCGCCATGGCTGCTGTGTGTCTGCGTTAAGTATAGTATCCTAGTAAGAGAGGTGGGGGGTATATGAAGAGATGGAAGAGAGGAAGTGGATAAGAGAAATATGGTTGTATACAATGAACAGTTAATGAAAGAAAACAGTCGCAAGGACTACCATCCAGCTTATATTCAAACAAGATCTAAATAAACGGAGTATGATTGGAAATGCTTGCTTTTCGGACGGCAATGTGTGGCCCATACCACAAGGAGACCCCCGCAATTGATGAAGGACCGTCAACTGCTATTGAATGACATGATCCTGGATCGGGGAGTACAGTAATTGACCACTAAGGACCGAAAAAAATTGCATTAAGAAGCCGGTCGAGCCATTAAACCCCGTGTCTAGCCTGCCCTGTGTTCCGTAGAAACCGTATGACACTCTTTCGGATAAGGGACAGGGGACTATTGCGACGATCCGATTTCCCCGCAATCGGTCGGATGTCGGATAGCAGCGCTTATATAATTCCCCCCAGCATCGTCCCCGCACCGTCAGGTGATTTTGCTTATCATAATGCATTGGAGCTAATCGATAGAATACTGCGTACAAGCTCAGAGCTCGGTTCTTTGTCACGGGGTGTAGATTTAGGCATCTTGTGCTCAGATATAGATCAGTAAGACTTGCTTACCACAAGATCACGGTATACAAAGGTGCTCCGTCTTGCCGAATCCAAAAATGGCAGATCAGCCATTCCTTCTACTACCTCTCCTCCCATCCGATCCTGCTCGTGGACCCTTGGGATTGCCTTTCTGAAGCAATTCCGACGGCAATTCTTGGATAACTTGCCCATGTTCCCAAATCTTCCCCAGTCCACATTTCCTTTCCACAACAACATCAAAGAAATCAAGGGGGATGATCTTCTGCGCTGCGCCAGCTCCAGCCTCCTGATTCACCCCTATAGCCACGCCCTCACTCAGGATGACCCCATTCTCACTGCGCCAGAACGGACAGCCCGCAGCCAGCGCCTTCTTGATGTCAATGTAGATCAGAATCTGCGCATCTCGTCTCATTCCGGAGATAACCCGCCCATCGTTCAGGCCCGAGGGCCCCATGGCCGAGTGCGACGTTCCATCTAGATGCGTAGGTAGCACGGATTCCAGAGAAGGCCCCCTTGCAAAGTGAACCTGGTTCCGTCCCATGCACCGAAGCCCGCCGGACTCGAGAATGGCCGGCCAAACGGCATGGTATGTCCCGTGCACAACAGTGTCGGGTAACCTCGACTCGTCTTCCAGTGTCAGTCTCTCCAGAAATGCAGCCGCTTCCACGCTCTTAATACTGTGTCCCTGCGTCGCTCGAATCAGGAAGTGAGACGGATCTGTATCGTTCACGGCGAGTGCCGTCGCCGTTGCGTTTTCTTGCCCCGCGCTGGTGGTCGGTACATGTGATGTAGGCAACGAGCTCGGTTCTGCTACGCAGGCGGGGGTTTCCCCTTCGCGTACCCCGGATGTTGTCGTGTCGCTTATCGTAGTACTGGCTTTCGCCGAAGGGATGTGTAACAGCGCAAACCGCTTTTTATCGGACGAAGCAACCGCGTGAATGATTTCAGGAAGGGTAACCTTAAGAGACTTGAGCTTTCTCCACGCTAGCTGTGCGAGATATGTGTATCAGCATATATCCCATTGAATGGGTGCCGTTGTCGTGCATACCACGTCCGCCACGTTGGCATACCCTTGGGAATCCATTTTCAGCCCTTCCTTTTCTGCTGCATGACGCAATAGCAGACTTAATGCTTTGGAAATGGTCACTTCACGACTTTGGTTGCCTCCTCTGCCCCTACGTTGATTTTGCGACATTGTGATGGACTCGGCAAGCGGAGATGAGGGGTTCTGGGTTCGGCGTAGAACAATGGCGATGAAACGGATTTGTCGGTCGATTGTGCTGACTTTGTACTGTATCTGAATCCCACAGCGTCAGTAACTACCTAGATAGAAGACTCATCCGGTGGCTGAGCTCACGCGATGACTCAAAGTGACTGCAAAGTGACTGGGCAACGTGGTCCTCGTATCGTGAGATCAGGAAAAGCTATGAGAGCCGAGTCCACAAGAGCGCCACAAGCTGCCTAAAATCATCTGCCATCAGCATCAGCGAGAACAAGAATGGGTTCGATTTGTGACCTACAATAATAATGCGTAGTTCGACGATCGCGGCTGTATCAACAGACCCGAGAAATTTTGTTTGACATCATCGGCGGGCAATAAGGACCCACCGGACTAGGGAAGATGTAGTACGTAAATAGTAATACTCCTATGGTATTTCGTGAATCGTAGACTTGGCGTGTTGGCCAGTTATTGATTCTCGGATTATGATAAAAAAAAAAAAGCTTGATGTGGAAAGAGTACGTATAGTAGACGATATAAATGTTGATTAGCGAAAATGCCCAATAACCTCATGCCTCCATGAATGGGTATCGAAGATAACTGAAAACCGTCCCACCATCGCTCATGACATGCTAAAATCCTCCCTCATTGCAAGCCAGATATACAAAACGAATTCCTTAGGGTATAGGTCACGGTCACCGGTCGCAAATGCAGCTGCATTCTGCGACAGGGCAAACCCTATGCTTTGCGAACCATTCTCTGGCGTGATGTGCATGGAACCCATGATTGCAATTGATACAGAAGACGATGAATCTGCGCATGACGTCGGCCTCTGTGGGTTTGCGCTGCTCCTGACCAGCATCGGCGGCGATACACGCCCTGGACATTGGATCTGGGGAGCCCAGCCAGAGCATGCACACTCCACAGCGGGGCATCGGCCGTCCACACCTGGGGCAGACCATTCCTGACATAACAGCTGTACCCAAGGGATTGCCAGCGGTTGGATGCACCACTTCCCCTGTAGCCGAAGGAGAAATTTGGGATGACGCATCATGTTGGGTGAGGGGTCGAGTGCAGTAGTTACAAGTCAAGCTGACTTGTTGTCGGGGCGGCTCGATGAGTCTGCGCCCGTCCCAGGTGAAGGCGAACTTGCGAGACCCGACATCGAATCGCGCTCTCTCTAGTTGGAGTTTCCATGAGTTCATCTGCCAGCGGTAGGTTTCACGCCATGCTTCATACCGAGCCCTGCCCGAACCATTCTTGATGAAGCGCGGAACTGTGTGGCTCATGGCTAGAACCGGCGTCTGAACATCATTGAATTTGTTGATATATGATTGGAAAAGGTCCAAGGCAGAGTGGCCAAGCCCCGTGAGAATTATACCTTCAATGTCACCTTGACGGATGACTTCAGCAATGGTTTCCTTCAAGTAACTGGAGAGTTCCTCGTCAGGAAGCCAACGTAGAGCTACCTCGATCCGGTATCTCAAAGGAAGCGTAGACTCGCGGATAACGGACTTCCAATCTCCTTTACTTACGAGCGCCAGTATAGCTCGTGCGTAGGGGTCAGTGAGTTCCTTGGCAATCTCCGCGCATGTCTCTTCCCAATCTGAGTCAGTATCGCCTTTGGCTGCCCCGGCGATAGCCATGGCGAGCAGCTTATGCGCCTGGGTGGGCGTGTGACTGCGCAACGCCAGATACGCCAATTTGGGCTCGTCCTGGAAGACGGCCAATGCAGCTGCTTTAGTATGCTGGTTGTCTGCAGAAAGCGTTTTGACAAGTTCCTCCAATTCGCGATGAGATTGTGCCGCACCACAGAGACGCAAACAAAGTCGGCGATGTTCTGGATGAGCTGTCTCACATCCTTTTGATTCGGGCAAATTTAATTGCTCCCGCACAACCTCGATAATACTTCCGCTGATCGATGGAGACTCGGCGCTGCTTGGACCGATATGCCGGCTGTCAAGACTTTGACCTACAAGAGCTTAGCAGACCGCGACCACAAGAGATACCCATAAAACAGAGGGAGCAAGTAGACGGAAATACCCTACCTAGGTCATTGTTCCAGATGTCATACACCCCTAGGTAATTGAAATCCAAGCCATTTCTGATCATCGACTGACCAGACGAGTCTGAACGTGCGCCTACATCGCCCGTCAGAGAAAATTTAGTCATGTTATAATAAACACTACTCACGTTCCACCCAATCCCAAAGGCCCTGAAGTTGAGGGTCATCGGCTAAAATTCGCTTGTTCCGGGTTTCATCGAATAAGTAGCCTTCCTTGCACCGTAGTCTGTTTACGGTCAATAACGCCAGTGCTTCCTCTGCGGTAAGAGGTTGACCAAGAGTTCCCAGTGACAAATTCCGTTCTCGGGATTCACGACTGGAGAGAGGATCTTTGACGCGGGAATCCGATCGCGCAGCCCGGCCTCCGTGCGACAACTTCCTCTCTTCTAGAGCTGAGAGATTCGCCTTGCGAATGTTCTCAATTACTTCTGAAACCTTCGTCTGACCCCCAAATGCGGGCCGTAACTCAGTGAAATCGAGACGATTATCAGAGCTACCACGGATCAGAACACCCTGAGAGGATAGCCGCACAGGCGGAGATTGAGGTTGTACCGTAACCAGGCTGACTTGACCATTTCCAGCTAACGTTATAGCAGTAGGCTCGTTGGAAGTACTCATGTTCAGAAAGTCGAACGCCACAACTCTGTCTGACTCCTTGCAGCCTCGGGTGGGATGATTGAATGGGCTGAGGACTTCGCGGATGGATTTCGTATAGATCTGTTCTGGGTAGTTGTGGAAGGACCCTTGCCCGAGGGTCTCCTCCATGGACGAGCGGTACTCTTCCGACAAGTACTCTTTGGCGATATCAAAAGTTTTGAAGCAGCCAGTGTTCGAAAGCGCACCCAGACAGCCTCGTTTTGTCTTCGAAAACCGCAGACTCCAGAGAGATGTTTTAGGACCGAAGACATTCTTGAATTCAAGGGCTGGGCCCGGATGTCCAGACTCCAGCATATTCGCAGCACCCATGGTGACATTAAACCGGGAGCTGGCCCTTCGGTCCCAGATGCAGATAGTAGGGTCGTTCGTTAGATGACAGGATGCGACATAGTTTTCATCAAGCGGGTCGATCGCGAGATTGTGGACGCATCGCGTGGGAAATTGTAGAGACGGATTGCCAGGACCGTCTTTATAGGGGATTAGCTGCACACCCCAGCCGGAAGAAAGAACGAAAGGTGTGGACAAAACACTTACCTCGAAGATCATATATTCTCACATATTGGCCCTTCACCCCGGTGACAAGCATGTCGGGATTGTCTCTGAAGAACTTAACACTCGTGATCGGTTCCGAGCTAGCCAATTTTCTAAGAGGCTCGACGTATCCCTTGGGACCTTTGTTCATTATACGCTGATTGACATCCCAAATATTCAAACAAAAGTCGTTGCGGACCCGATCCAGCCCAGCAGCCAGCAGGCCATGCATACTGAACGAGACAGCATTACAATAACGCTGATGGCGAATGGGGAATGAAATCGACTCCGCATTCTCGCTGCTCATGCGCAAGACAGTCGCGTCACCAGAGGATTGGCCCACAGCAACCAGGGACTCGTCCACGGCAGACCAATCGAAGGCGCGAAACGCGGGCACCTTGGTGTGCGTCGACAGCACTTCATGTTCCAGATTCTTGCCGTCGAATGCAGTGACCCTGCAGAGTCGGAAGGCTTTCCCCGTCACGTCTACGGAGAGAAAGCGCTGCTCCGCGGTGGTGGTGGACGGGGCCCAGCGAATGGCTGTCTCCATTGTTTCCCTGCGGATTGTCTGGGCTGTCGCGAGAAGGACTGATCACCTGCTCAGAAGTAGGTAGTCAAGCAACCTGCGCCCATCCTAAGAAACAACGCCCAGCTCGCAAAGCTAAGCTGACTGGAATCAAGCGATGGAACACATAGTAGCAACTAAAACTCTTTAAAAGTCAAAGTTGACGATACGAGGGCGCATTTCCAGTGATCTCAACTTGCATTGGGATAAATCAACAGGGTAATTCCTCCCGTGCTCTCTTCAATCGCTAAGCGCGTCATTGCAACCGGCTCCGCTCTGATTGGTCGCAGCCGATCTGGGGAACTTCCTCGGGCCGACTGCTGATCCGCTTATATTTTATCGTTTGGTGATTTTTTTTGGGCCTTTATCTTCACCGGTGATCAGCAGTGAATTAGTGAACTGCACTGCAACTGTTTATTTTCAGTGACAAGATGCCCAGAGAATACTCGAGGGAGAGACTATCTCATTCTGATTCCACGACGACCAGTAAACGCAAGTACCGCGAAGTATCGGAAGACTCTCAACCAGCAAAGAAGAAGAAGATCCACCCTCCCAAACATGAACACACCCACCCCTCCGTGAACGAGTTGAAGAAGCGCATCCGAGATGTCAAGCGTCTGCTCAACCGGGTTGACCTGCCAGCCGATGCGCGCATCGTCCAGGAGCGTGCGCTCGCGGGATACGAGAAGGATCTTGAGGACGAGCTGGCGAGACGCAATCGGTCCCAGATGATCAAGAAGTATCACTTTGTTCGATTCCTCGGTACGAGACTCTGACTACAATTTGCTCTTGGCGAATGGCTAACATGGACTACTGCAGACCGAAAAGCCGCCTCAAAAGACCTCAACCGTCTCCTCCGCCGCGAAAAGGAAATCTCCGACTCCGATCTCGACTCAGCAGCAAAGGAAGAGAAACTAGCTGCTCTTGCAAGGAAGATCCACGTCGCGCGTGTGAATCACAATTATACCATCTACTACCCGCTCACGCAGAAATACGTCGCGCTCTACGCAGAGAAGAAGAACAAAAAGGAGTCCACCGCACAATCGGAGAAGCCGAATGAGTCTGACGCGGAAGTTGGCAGCAAACTTATCTATGAGACCACGGGCGAGAGACCGCCCATGTGGCGTGTAGTCGAGAAGTGCATGGAAGACGGGACGCTGGATCTTCTCCGTGAAGGGAAATTGGACAGTGGGGAGGGCGAGAAGAGCTCACAAGCGCCGGAGCAGAATAGGTTGAAGAAAAGCACGGATGCGGATCAACATGCACGCAATAAGTTCAAGAAGGAAAAGGCGTCCGATAAAGCTAGCGGAAAGTCGAGGAAGTCAGAGGGCAGGCAAGACAAGAAACCCAAACGGTCCTCGGTAATGGAGGGCGCGTACTGGAGTGCCAACGAGCACAATGATGATGGTAATGAGAGTGATGGCGGTTTCTTCGAGGAGTGATTCAATTCGCATTGCATCTGCGGCCTATCATTGAGCGGTCTGTTTCAAGTCGGTTAGCGTCTGTATCATGCTCTTTTATTCATCCTGTCCGGAAAGCAATCATGTCATGGCCACTATCCTGTATATCTTCTAGTTGATACCCAAATCATGAAGACTCCTCAGTTGGGACTGAATTTTTTTTCAGTGTAGTGCTGCTGTACATTGTTTCGCTTACCTAGGTCCCAAGAGATACTCTTTTCCTGCACCAGCCTGATAATGAGAGTCGTATCGACACTTGTATCAAGACTTGACCGAACAAACTCCTGTTTCACCATTTCCTCTCTAAGTAACTGTAAGACAGAGACATAGATACTGATCAAATATACACCATGAACTCCGAACCATTGTACCGGGTCAAAAAGAAGACAAACAAGTAAACTGCGAAGGAAAGGTAAAAATCAAACAGGCTAAGGCACGACCCAGACTTTCATGCACAGCTGGAGAAAATCCCTCGAGTGCATCCTGACATGAATTGATTTGTCAAAACGAAAGGTCACTTCGCGCCTCTCAGAAGTGGCCGATATTGGGACACGGCGGCAGCCCTCCAGCATGACCAGCATGGAGACTGCCTGTGTCCTGGTTTCCCCCTACCTGGGTATGAGTAGGTGGTAGCATGTGTTGGAATTTCCAGAATCTCAAGTATTCACCCAGTGAATGAATGGAATGAAAAGAGCTTGCTCAATCCAATGTAACCACAAAACGCCCGCGAATGCAGTAGAAGTCGAAAGAGAGATTGATGTAGCAAGGCACTTCGAATTCCTGGATGCTTCTTACATAACAGTGCAACCTCCGCTCTGCGCTCTTCTGCGTCTTCCTCCAAGAGCGGAAATACCACCAATGCCATATGCATCTTCATCATCGTCGGCGTTGTAGAGTCGTTCGGCCTCGCGAGCTCGGCGCCGTCTGCGCCGCGCACCGGCTCCGCCAGCACCAGCTTCTTCTGTCGCCATCATATAATCGGCCCATTTCCGGTCTAGTCTACTCGCGGCAGCGAGATCCCCGCGCAAGACTCGCTTGTTGTGTTCATCGACGGTCATTTGCCAGCCATAGAAGCATTTGAGTTGGATGATCTCGTTGGGAAACACCGGGGGCGGTGGTGGCGGAGTGATCGAGGAAGTCCTCGTAATCGCTGCTGTTGGTGACTCGCCTTCGTCAACCTGCTGCGTCACCACCGTGACCGGCGAACTAGTTTTGCGAGAGCGTGGTATGTATGCGTTGCTCGAAAGGACCTCCTTCACTCCTGCCCAAGTGACATTGGCACAATCAAAAACCACCAGGCGCAAGCCAACCCTGGGAAGATTTTCGTCGTAGCCTCGCTTACGGACGCGAAAACTGGCCTCCATCAAAGTGAGATCGGAGATTCGAGTGTTATCCATCTCCACGGACCGAATGTTGGGGCAGCTCTTCATCACCTGAAGCATTCCGATGTCACCTAGGCTCTCACAAAAGCTGATGTTGAGGTGTTCAAGGCGTTCGGCACACGGACTCTTGGCAAGTTCAACTAAGGTGTTGTTGGTGAGCTGTTCCAGGTCTTCAAGTTCAAGATTAGTCAACAGAGGGGTCGTGCGGATGACATCAATGACGGAATCGTCGCTCAACTGCGGGCATTGAGATAGCTGGAGGCCCTCGAGCTCGGGAACATTGTGGGCCAGACTTTTCACTCCGACATCAGTCAAATCCGAGCATTGGTGCACATCCAGGTGTTTGAGACGCCGGGGTGGGACGATTGGCCGGTCCGTGAGCACATCGATTTCCGGGTCAATGCCATGCATAAGAGCCTTGAGGCTGTCGTCCGTCAGATCGGTGCGGCCTATGATCAACCTTTCCAAGGTGTTCCTCTTGAACAATTCAAGGGCAAATTCCTCATCGTGAAAACCACTAATTTCGCTGGCCCGCAAATCTTTCAATCTCGGGCAAGCTTGTACCACTTTTCTCAAGCCGGAAGTGTTGACGCCAGTGCACCACGAGATATTGAGAATCTCGAGCTGCGGACACTTCTGGGCGATAATCTTCATGGCGGAGTTGGTCACAGTAGGCAATCCAGAGACATTGATGTATTCAAGACGAGGGTTTCGTAGCAGAAAACAGTGCATGGAAGTCTTGTCAATGCGGCATCCTTCGAGAGAGAAGTTGACAACGTTCCGACAAAGATCCGTGATACGCTCGCCCTCAGTAGCCCACTTTTCCCGAAGCTGAATACAGCCTCGGAGGTTGAGATTTCGAACGAAAGGACCGCCAGAGGTCATCAGTTTCACGAGACTATCGCTGGGAATTTCGCGGTAGTAGTCTGTGGTATCGACACACGACCACAACTGCCCATCATAACACATCTTATTCCAGGCTCGCGACACAGCAGAACAACGTACGACTTCCTTTGCGGTCAGATAGCGGAAGATGTTCATTTTGATCTCGTCAGGCATGCGGCCCCAAAAGTCGAAAACAACCTTCGGCTTAGACGCAGGCTGCGCGACCACAATCTCTTCTACCGGTGCAAATTCCAGCGGTGATCCACGGGATCCCGGTCTCAACTCGGTCGGCAAGGGAATTGTCTTCGGATTGGAGCCACTCGGAGAATCGGTCCCGACTAGGCGGATTTGGGCATTTCCTCCAGTGTGCTCATCCGGCGAGCCCGGGGTTGCAGGACGGACATTCAAGCCTCCGTATAGTTGTGACGAGCTTCCATTGCCGAGGCATGGATTGTATGCTGACTGACCGAGCGAGACACAGGATAAGGAAGCCTTTCCATCCCGACGGTAGCCGGTAGAATGAGATCTGCCGCGTCTGGTGAGACTCGGACTGGACGACATCCGCTGGAGGCTTTGTAGCAGCTTGTGTCGCCCTTTGAGCTTTTGGGGTCGCTCTAGAGGGATTTGGTCTGTCGAGGAGGTCGGACTCGCTGGAGAGACCGCCCCCGGTGAAGGCTCAATTTCGTCGGGGAATGCGGCGGCCATACTGGTAATTGTGGGACCAAAGTATGACGGTTAGTCGAAGGATGCGATGTGCCGCAAGGACTCTCCGGCTTGCGAACGGGAAGTAATCAAGACGATTCGGCAGAAGAAAGCCCTGAGGTACAGATAGGGAAAGTCGTGAGATTGACGACAGGCGCGGGATTCCGCAATCGAGACTGGCCTAGAAACTCATAGTGAGGTGATGCAAACCCTTCCGCAACTATACACAGCCAGAGAATCCGAACAATGACACGACCACGTTTTGAAGACAAGAAGACCAAAATCAAACACCGTCCTCCCTAGGGATGAAGCACTGCTTAGAAACTCTCAATGGGAAAAGGAGTAGGATGGTGTAAGAGTGCGAAGGAGAAAGTCAAGTTTGGGCGTAGTGGACAGTCTCTGAGGTGTTTTCTCGGCTTCCTTTTGGGACCGTCACAAACTGTACCATGGACCCCGTTAACCGCGTAACCCGGGGGGGGCTGGCCAGAGAATAGACTGCGGAGAGACGACTGGGTCGAAGTAGCCAAAATAGTTCAGCAAACGTCACTTGGGCATCATCCACAGGTGTCTTTTGGAAAATGGATGAGGGAGAAAGAGAGAGATGGAAGTCTGGTGTGGACTAGGGTGACATCGAGAGGATCTCGATAAACAGAAGGGGTAGAAGAAGGAGAGAAGAGATACCTACCTTTACAGAGAAGAGGGGAGACAAGACATCCGGTCAGATTTTGGGGGGATGTGGGTAAGCCCAGTACGTGTCATACGGCCATGGATAATCATTACTACCTACCTATTGTATGTGATTGTTATCCATCTATCTAAGGGAATGTCAGCAGACAATCAGAACAGTGTCGGCTGAGCCACCATTTAGTCTCTATCTATCATCCTTATCTATCATTTACACCAAGTCAAGATGATATGATATGTCTTTCTGGAAGCAACCATATTGGTGAATAATAATGGTAATATTGATACAGAAACATGTGGGAGTATCCAAGGCTCTCCGCCACCACTGTTAGTATTATGTATTATCAACCAAACCCCACAGCTTTATCATTTATCCTTAGGCACCCCACTTAGTGTCCGCCAGTGGCTCTTCTTGACTGTCACACTTCAGTCTACTCTGTATGTATCAATTCATACTGTCAAAAAGATGGTCATGGATATGCACATGGTCATAAGTATACCTAAGATTCAAGCTCATCTTGAATGGGGAATTTTGTCTAGAAGTAAGAGACTTCGTTATTTAGCATCAATAATAGATACAATCACGACGAAGATTCAAATCCCAAGTGCACAGGCCACCAGCACAAACACCAACGATACGGGCACCCACTAGGTAGATAGATACTCAAGGTCACTAAGGTATGCAGATGGAATTGCAGATGGAAGTTGATGTCCCGTCAAAAAACAACTGAAACTCTGAAATGAAACAATAACCAAGGCGAAAGACAAAGACGATACAAGGCATTTCACCCGAGTGGCAAGTTGCAATATTGGGTACGGACATCCACACCCACACCACAGAACCTAACCACAAACATAGATCAAAATTCAAAGCCCAATAAAATCACCCGCTATCTCTTTGTTCCTGACCATCACTTGAGGCGACAATCTCGGTGTCTCTCAGGTAAATTCTAGACGGTAGCAGCTAGTAAGTAGTAGTAGACTAATCCAAGACATGTATCTACTAGAAGCGAGAACTCCTCCAAGGCTCCAACCCTCCATCTCTGGAATCCTCATACAGACAACAGTAACCTTAGCACACTAGACTCTTTGCCTCTTCGCCTCACTCTTTTAAGACGGAGTCGCTGTAAGCACGCCACTTACAAGGGGTTATTGGTACATGGGCATGTTCTTATTGACAATACATGGCTCATGGGTACCTATCTATTATTAATATCCCTCATGTCCAGTAGTACTGAGCACTATGCAAGTCCGTAGTACGGATTAGTTCCTACGGAGATTGGAGTATTCCCCAGGACGACACAGGTCCATACCGATCCAGTAATCTCATCAACCTAACAGACGTGCCAAGACCGATTATGGGCTTGACAACCAACCATGTAAAGAGTCGATGCGCATTGACAAAGGAAATTCAAAAAGGTAGTATACTTCTTCTGTGAAGTGTGGGGATGCTAAGTCTCTTCTCAAAAGAGTATCTGAAGTATTCCTGGCATAGTTTTTGCTGGAAGCAGTGCAGCGATAATCAATCATAATGAGCAGATACTGGCCCTCTTATAGTCTGAAAAGGAACAAATGGAGTTGACAATCCAATTGTTAACCCAATGTCCCCATATCAACGACTGTTGGTCTAAAGGCGCTCCCTAACACACTTAGCCTGAACATAGTCTGACTTCCCCGCGATGCCCCGCAGCTAATCAAAAACAGTGGCCGTAGTATGGATGCCTTTGACATGCTTCATAGCAACTATTGCGCCTTGAGATTTTGAGAGATCTTCTACAAAGAATTTCACTAGTTCATCTCTCTTTACGTGTCTAAGCTTAGCCATTACTTAGAATACTATATTGTGTTGCTGCTTCATTTAATGTGCCTCCGGGCTACGCCATGCTATCCAGAACTTGGAGACGAAAAGCGGAAATTTGCAGCGAGGAAGAAAACTTCCCTTCTAGCCAAGTAAATAGAATTTGATGATGGGTATCTCAACTTTCGTACCTCTATGCATCATGATCTCTCATTCTGTTGAAACCTTCTTTGCTGTTCCCACCCTGTGCCTCGATGCTTCTCTTCTCCCTCAACTTTAGAAAGATACCAATATCATACAGCTTCATGGCTCCATCTTCTATTGTCGTCCTGCTCGTCATAAGAACCACTGCGATTCGATTCGTTTGAAACAATCTTTGACGCCATGCGAATTGGGTTGGTGGTTATCAAAGAGCGCGGAGGAAAAGGAAAAAGAAGAAGAAAAAAATTAAAAAAAATAAAAATAAAAATAAAAAAAACAAAGACAAAAGTTGGTCAGGGGGAGGGTTTGTGGTTGTGTGGTTGTGTGGTGAATAATAATAAAAATCATAATAAGAGCAGGTCGGTCATATTTCTTCCAGCGAAAAATGTCGGTATATAGAATTCTCGATTCGTAGGTGTATTCGAGCTGTTATCCAAAAGAATGGAACTGCCTGAGTCGCAAAGTGCAGGAAGCGTTTTTGCTCAGTTGTCAAGCATCCATGGATGCTCCATAATTTCAGTGATCGTCAAGCGGTTGTCGACATCCCGATCAAGCATCTTTCTGATCAGGTCAATACATTCCTCCGAGAACGGCAAGAATGGTATCCGGAGCGGGTGGTCCAGGATCTCATCGATGTTGTAAAATGGGTTTTCTTTATAGACGATGGTGTAGAGGAGGATACCAAGGGCCCAAATATCCTGCTCTTTGCCTCTGTAGGATTTGCCTTGCAGTACTTCCGGGGCGGCATAGTCTAGATGTCCGAAATGTCAGACTGGACGGCATTCGCCAAGGAGCAACAAGTGGATGGACTTACCAATAGTTCCCACAAAGACATCAAAAGGCCCGTTCTTAATATAGGCAGCGCTCCCAAAGTCGATGATTTTGATCCTGCCTTCACCGTCCAAAATCACATTCTCATCTTTGATATCCCGATGAACAACCAACGCTTTCGTATGAAGATGGTGGATAGCATCCACCACCTGTCGGAAGATGTTCCTGCACTCAACCTCGTCCATATTAACCTTGAGTTCGATGTAATCGAAAAGGTCCATCCCCGGAAGGCCGTGGGGCATCATTTCGATATAATAGTTGACATCGTCTTCAAAAAACCCCTCCATCTCAACTATGTTCGGGTGCTTCAGGCCGTCACGCCGAAGGTAGTCGAGAACGTGAATCTCCAGAGGTACTGTTCCCAGCCGACGGTCGCGAGTCCAGGTGTCCACAAGAATCCGCTTCTTTGTGACGTACTTCAGAACGACCTTCTTGGATGGGTTCTTCTTTAAGCGAGCGAGCTTGACTTCACCGTACGCTCCTTGTCCCATCTCCTCGAGAATCACATAGTCCGCAATTGTTCGTTTCTTCTGAATTTCCTTAGCATTGGCTTGCTTTACTTCAGGTACAGGTTGGACGGGTTGATCTGTTAATGGTTCCGATGCTGCTTCACTGAGTTGCTGACTTAATGTGGAGGACGGTATCCGAGGCTCTATCCAAGTCTTTTCGGTGCCTAGAGAGTGCGCAATAGATGGGCTCGCCGTCTCGGACCGTTGACGTGGCGGAGAAAAGTTTGCCGACGGCCCTATGGAATGGATCTTTCTCGAATAGGTGACCCATAAAGCATACACAAGTTCCTTTACGGCGATTGCATCTTCCTGATCGTCGCCTGATTCGTCATGTTTCTCTGCGTCCTCGCTGTAGTTATGGCGGAAGAAGGTCTCACTTTCCACGACGCGCAATTGAACATCCACGGCAATCGTAGACCCATCGCGATGGGCGGCAGTGATGCCCATCGGTTCCAGGAACACGGAAGCGACGTTCGCCTTGCCGTCGCGGAGGATAGAAAGCGTCCGTGCTCTTCGGAAGCTGGGTTCAGAGATCACCACTCCGTCCACCAAGGGCAATTTTTCCTCTTCACTGAGCACATTGAGTAGGGTGTCAAAGCCAGGTATCAGCTCGTTGACATGCATGCCCTCCGGTCGCTCGTGGCCGAAGAGTGCCGACGAGAACACTGGATTTGAACTGATCACCTTTAATGTGGACGAAGACAGGACCATCATCCCCGCAACGTGAGGAAAACTGGATACTCGGAGACAACGGGGATCTTCTTCCTTTCCAACAATAGCCGGGATGCAGATCTCATCAGAAGCCCGGGCAGCAAAGTATTTTGTTTCGGCAAGTTCTGGTATACCTTTGCTGGGCGGATTTTTAAGGCAATCCTTGGGCAAGTGAGGGAGAAGGTCTGTGATATGTGATCCAGGCTTGACCACGCCCCGGCCCCAGATCTTGTCGGTTTCTCCGAGGGCACCAGTGATGGTCCATGAGTCGTCGCAGGAGATGTAGGCGACGTTTTCCTGTATTTCCTCGAGAACCCAGATGAGACCCCCGCGTTTCTCCATCACCCAGATACTGGCGGAACCTTTCGTTCCATTACGCTTCTGAATAGGTATAACATCTCCACATAGCAGAACGCCTCGCGATTTCGTAGCTGGGTGATTCAGATGCCTCGAGTTGCGTTTGCTGGAGCCGTACCCGTCGTCGGTCTGGGCTCGCCCCGATTTGACCATTCGAGAAGGCGGTTTCCTGAGTAGTTGTGCGGTGACACCATTGCCCATCCCCATCGACTTTGGGTTGACCGGTCTAATTTGTGATCTTTCGGGCAAAGATTGGAGCTTCGCTGCGGCGCTAGTTGTGGGGTCTCGCAATTTGGATTCAAGCCACTGTCGATGGTCCTTTTGTACGACCTCTAGGATACTCAGCCTGCGGAGCTCCGCTTGTGTGACACCAAATACGAGGCACGACAGGTCATTGGCGGCCAATATTGTCCATGGTGCTTGTGACTCGGTCCTAAAGACGGCTTGTGAGATGGGGTTCCATTTGCTGCTATGGGTATGTAAGGCGGGAACGGGGAAGCCCAAGCCAACGGTCGAAGAGCTGATGGACGTAAAGGAGTCCGCGGTTGAGTATGGTTGTGCTAGATTCTCCATCAGCTTGTTCCGGGAGCAGACAGAGCTGACATCCGTGCCTGTACGTTTTAAGCTTACGCGCCTGGAGGAAGGAGCGGACTTCATCTCCCTTCTTTGGTGAGGTATGTTTCCAGTGGATAAAAGACCCCCTCCGCTCGCATCATGTCCTTGCCGTGTCGCCTTGGTCTCAGTCGCAGAGCCTCCAGGGCCAGTGAAAGCTTGATCAAAAATATTGCTGCTGTCCACATCTGCGGGGCTCGTCAACGGGCCACGCGACAAACCAACATAATTGTGCCTGTCCTCCTTCCCCGCAATACTTGTTCTCGACATGAGCTCTACCATACTCTGTGCCTCCGTATCGCCACCCATGCGAGCCTGCGCGTTGGCAATGGCGGGATTGCCGGCGGACCAGCCGAAACGGTCACGCATGAAATCTATGGATCTTTTCAGAATGTTATGACGACTGTTGAGTAGTTCATCGGATTGCTGAGCAAAGGAAAATGAATGTAACGACTCCAAGGGGAAACGATGGAGATCTTCCAAAGTGCTGATGCTGTCATTTGAGGATATGCGCATGAGACTGGGTTTAGAGGCCGTGCTAGATCGACGAGAAGGAGTGTTGCTTTGCGGGGATAAGGGAACGAGCGAAGACGTAGATCTATTCGGGAGATTCAGGGTTCGAGAGGGTGGTTGGCGTATACGGTCCAGCCCCGATGGGCCTAGTCCATGCTCATGCTCAAGTAGAGAAGATCTGCAGGACATCAAGATTTGATCTCAGTACCACTGTTTCTGCACCATCACATGCAACATTTTTCGAAATGCAAGGGGATCCGTCAACTGCTGCTTTTCTCATTTCTTACCTCGAGAGATCGTATCCAGAGGAAAGGGTATCGACCGAAAGCTTCATCGATTCATCACGCTGTAAAGGAAACCCTCCCATGAAGGATTCGGATTCGGGAGATTCTGAAAGGGGTCCCAAGGGGGACGACAAAGGACTCGGGTCGCCTATAATTCCAGAGACGTTGTTAGCCGGTGATTCGCGACGTATCAGACGGTAAGCGCGCTCATTCCCCATTTCTGCCTCCTACGCACTTTTCCTTTCTCTGCTTCCTCGCTTTCTAGTCTTATCCTTTCAGGGCCATGAGTGCCAGTTGTGGAAGCTCTAGTGACTCCGAATATGAAGAGTCCTCATTCGTTGCAGGCTTGATCACTCGACCGACGGATAGCTCCACGTCACAAGCAACAGATACTGTTTAAAGCACAACTGACACATGAAAGGGTGGGGCAGCGAGGGGAGAAAGAAAAGGCTCATGGACATCGAGGCAAAGGAAGAAGCGCATGACTAACCATCGGAGTTGTATGATGTAGTGCCCATAGTGTCCCAAGAAGCGACGATGTAACGACCCGCGATAACGATCGGATCGGGTGGAGAAAGGCTCAAATCACAAAGGCCCGAGTACTGAGAGGGTTGGGAGAAAAAGAGAAAAGAAACCCTGATATAATAATGCTACATGAGATGGATATTCGGCATTTGCGGCCTGCAAGCAGGAAGCTGGGTCAAGAACTCCGTTTTCCGAGTTGTTTTTTTTTTGGTCGGCGGGCGCGCAGGGACCAACGAGTGTAATCGATAAACCAACCCCCCTTTTTCCCAATTATTCGAAAGGGAAGGACGAGTGCACAAAATAGTAATTGTCTCCTCTAAGAGAAGGTCGTCTACTCCGTACCGTCTGATTGAAGAATATGCGATCAGCGGACTGAGCGAAAAGAGGAAATTTTGGAGGGCAGCTGCCTCGTAGGTCACAGGCACCACCACATAGTTGCCGTAGCACGCGGAACTCCAGGGTATGATAGACAAATCTAACGTCTCATTGAGGGCTCCAAGAATACCTACACTTTTGTTATCGTCCTTGGCTAATGACAGAAGGTAGATAAATCCACGTTTAAGTAGACAAAAGCCAGAATTTGAGACAGAAAGAAGAGAAGACAGAGTGAAGAAGAGAGCGGACAAAAAGGCGGAGAGATGTGATGGATGGAGGAGGGGATAGGGAAGACAAGTAGGAGTAGCACATAAGTAGTCTAGTTGATGGATATAAACCACGGCTTTTGTTGTTTTTATTGTTGTGGAGACTATGGATGTGCTTAGAACTTAGGCACATAAGTAGTATCATTCATCTCATGCCGGAGGAGAGTAATGACGTTCTTCCATTATTGGGCTTCCCTTTACTTGTATAGAGTGATTGGCACCTATGGAGTACAGTTTTCTTTAGCCTGTTCTTAGTCTTGCACGTGGGATACAACTGGTATTCCAGAAACATCGGAGGATAGCAATAAAGTGAGAGTATGGTTATGAGGTTGTACCTATATAGATGATGAATCAGTCAGGCATACTTGGTACCTTACCTAGGATATGTCTCCGGAGTCTCAACGAAGGTAGAGGGAGGTACCTGAAGAACAAAACAATCATAGGTGATGTAATGTGGTAGCTCCTCGGTATGAAATCCTTAAGGTTATACCAGTCCATGCCACAAAACGGCTCCCAATATAAGATCAGGACCAGGTAGTGGTCAGCATCATTTGAAGGTGGAGTCAATAGTTTTGGTCTTATTGTCCCATTCCCTCCACGCCTCCATAGGGATCTTTCGAGCCACAATGGTTGACCCCTCGTGTCTATGATCTTGTGATCAGCCTATGCTTCTCTCTTTCTCTTGTTAATAGTGGGTCCGTGGAAACTCCAGGGCCGCTCCAGGGAGGTCGTCGTAGGTTGGGCTTATGTATCTAGGTACCCTGTACTCCGTAGACTACCTACCTAGCACACATGAAAGCCCAATGGGGGCAATCTGGGGATCTCCGCGCCGATCAACTTTCGTCCACAAACACTACACAGTAAACTTTTTGCCCTCATTTGCATGATTCTTGTATTATGACATTGTGTAATTGTAGGCTGTGCCAGGTTCTTATAACGCTTCAACCAACCGCTCAAATAATGCATCAGATTCAATGAAATGAAGGAAGGAAGGAATGTCCCCCGATGACATCTTTCAGTCTCCAAGCCATCCTCCTAATGCGTGCTATCGCTTCCTTGATCTTGACCCTTGGTGCCCCGAAGACTCCGCAAGGCCAGACTGTCGAGCTCATCCTGAGAGCTTTTCTGCTCATCTGCTCCATTGCCAAACAGTGTATGGGGTTTATTCCTTGTGTCACCGTGTCGAGTCTGCTCCGGCGGTACCGAGGCCGGGCTGACAAAACTGGAAAGATGTCGGTTACCACCAAGCATCCAAGAGAACTCGGAATCTGCCAGAGATGGGCGAGCTGCGTGTCTTAATGGCAGTGATGAAGGCATTTTGTTACTTGATGGCAACTTGTGAAGCTTAGTCTCCACTGCGACAGATGGCCTGTCAGGATCGCTTAGGGCTTGCTGCCCTTCTCTTGCCACATTTTCTTCGACCTTCTTCTCCGTGGATATGGGAAGCTCAGATGGGACTCTCAGAGAGATATCATTAGCCGCACTCTTACGTCCGGCAGCAGTGTTCAAAGCCTTGGAAGGGTCTTCCAGGCATGTCTGAACCGACTGAACCTGCGTGAGAGCTTGTCTCAGGGCGTCCGCAGTCGTGGTCTCGAGATCTTCTGCTTTCATCAATTGAGCGCGTATGTCGTTCAGAGCTTGACTGAGTGTCTTCGCAAGTGATTTGTTTCGTTCTTCCAAGATTTGTATCTGAGCTTTGAGATTGATGACCCTTTCTGGCTCCTCAGATTTCGACAAGTTCCTTGTATGCACCACGGTTGGGTTGCTATCATACAAGGTAGTACGCGGGAGCCTCTCCGGCTGCATCGCCTGCATATTCCTCCTAGCTTCGTTGACTGCACCTCGGACTGCTTTGGCTACACCCCATGATTCAGTCCGTCGCTGAAGACCTTCGGAGAAATCCTGGAGTAGACCTTCGAAGCTCTTGGGACTACCCCTCGCGGGTGATCTTGAAGGAGAGCTTGTTTGGCTGTCCTCTCTGGAGTCGCTGCGCAACTGGAATCGTTTCAGTGAAAGAAATCTTTCACCTGACCTATCGAGCGTCTTCGTAGGATCGGGTGGCTTTCCCGAGTATTTTGAGATGAGAAACCTGCCTCTTTCTGGTGTGGGGTTTTGCTCCAGATACAGGCCATCATGCACAAAGGACTGTGGTGATTGCGGTTGCGGGGAAGGATAGCGAAGTAAGGTCGTCAGAGCGCTCGAATATTCGGCACCCAGTACTAAGGTGTATCAGCATATCAAGGGACAAGGATATAAATGAGGGTCCATCTCAGACGTACATTGCCACCGAATGCGTAGCAGCATTGCAACACATATGAACTCTATAAGCTCCGATCGCAATCCCTCTGCAAAGAGGAGATCCCACAAGGAAAGTACATCTTGAAATGGAAATTCACGACCAAATAACAGACGCATCCACCGACTACGAGAAGGATTAGCAAGCCTTCCTAGTTTACCAAAGAGACGAGTTCGTACTGGTTTACTTACGTGAGAAAGATCTGAGGCAGAATTTCCAGCGCTTGTAGGTGATCGGCCAACTCCAGGTCTGTTGTCGTCAGGAGGTTGTGATGAATGTGCTGACATTGGTTGACAATGGGTATCGTATCCATCTGACCGTTGGCAGAGCGTTCCTTGCTATGCTCATAGTAGACTCGAGTTGTTTGCATAACCGAGCAAAACAACGCGAAAGAGTCGTGCTCAACATAGTCAGCATTGAGCAGCTGCAGCATCAACTCATCGCCCTCTTCCTTAGCTGAGGGCTCTTCATGTACCTTCCCATCGACGGCATCTCCGTGAATAACCCACAGAATAGGCGCCAATAGCTCATGCATGCCTTGTCGATAACCAAGATCCGGGTTTAACTTTGCGTAGATAAACAGAATATCAATCATTTTCGCCTTGGTGGCGGGCTCACGGAAGAAGAAATTCTCTTGTAAGCATCGATCAACATCTTGGGATATATCCGCTCTCATCTGCTCATCATGTCGTAGAGTTTGCCAGGGAGACTTTTTGTAGCAAACACAAGTCAGATGTGCGAGTAATGGCAAGCCACGGTAGCAGACTCGAAGTAGCATACCTCTTCATCATCCGCTAGTGGGTCGATTGTTGACTGCAAATCATCTGGATGCTCAATGTATTTCAGATAGTGCGCTTTCAGCGCGGTATATGCGTCCCGCGACTCGGATGTCCTTCGTGACCACTGTGTGCGATCGAGATCGTCGAACAGCAGGAATGCCTGCAGGCAAGTAAGCAAAAGTGACAGTCTTGCCAAGTTCCGCGGCTGCATGCCTTCCAGCAGACAGATCTCAATCTGTCACTGCACAACTTGTCTCCTTGTTCTGATTTAATCGCATTTCGGAGGGCAGAGGGCGTCACATTGTCGCGAAACAGGGTATTCCATCTCTGTCTAGAGAAACCATTAGCAAGTATTCTCCCGTGGCGTTACAGGCAATTGTACCTCGTATCTGAAAGGGTTCTCATCTCTCCATAGGTTCTCAACGGCGATGTCTGAGTGAGCAGACTTGCGATGACGGAAGTTGGATTGTTGAGTGTTGCGGAATGGATCATATGAATGGAGCCTTGGGCCGATCATTGTTTTAGTGGCGGGCGGTCCCCGCCATAAGGAAATGCACTTGTTGACGATCGTTATGGCCCCCTCAGGATCGTCCAAATTCTCATTCTCTTATTCGAAACCACGCAATGATCCATGATCTCTGTATATACTCAAGAAGCAGATCCGAACCATAGAAATTCTGGTGGGTTGAACTGCAGATCAAGAAACTGGTGGAGTACAACTTTCGGCATCATCGGAGTTCTACTGGGAGTTGAAAGAATTCCACCTGCTCACAAGGAATCTCTAAATCTACGAAGTGACTATCATTCTCGCCTCCCATTTCAATGTCCGCAGACCTATTCGCCGAATTTGGGTACAAGGCACCATCCGCGCCGCCTTCAAATGTCTCACATCAGCGACAGCCCGGGCTGCAAGCAAACTCTCTGATCCCCGATTTAGACATATTAGAAGATGCTGTCTCCTCTAATCCTCAACCCAATGTTCAAGATCAGCACTCTTCGTCACATGAAAAACAATCACAAGTACCAGCCAACCAGTTTGCAGCAGCCTTCAACACAGATTCTTCAAAGTGGCAGGACTATGGCGATGGAAATAACGTATTATTTGACGCTACTTTGGAGTCTATCTCCGATGATGAGGACGAGGACTGGGGCGAATTTGAGTCCGCAGAGTCAGCAACTGGCCAACGCCAGTCAGCAGCGCGCTCTCAACAGCACGAGGGGCTACGGGACAGTCAACATAGACCTGAAGACGCTCCTGCGTTGCTTGACGTGATGGATACGCTATCAATTGAGGACTCGAAAGCACCAAAGACCATTAAGCCCACTATTAGACAGACGATCGATAAGCCTAGGTCATATATCAAGGCTGTTGCTACTATTGCGAACCCTGATCCTGCGCAGGACGATTCCTTCGAGGATTGGGGTGAATTCATTGACGGACCACCTGCAGAGGTCAAGCCAGTGAAGTCCCAAAGCGCTTCCGGATTGAGCTGTCCTCAGGGTAAAAGCACGCAGGCCCGGACAGCCGTCGTTACGTCACTTAATTTTACTAGGCCGGGAGACAGTGTATCCGAGTCTCAGATCCGTCCTACAAACATACCTCCACCGTCTGTTCTCTTGGAGTTATTCCCCAGGCTCTTTGAGCAAGTTCGTGAAGAAGCTACCAAAGCGAGGAGAGATCTGCAACAGGAAGACCAGGTCGAGACCGCCGCGTCCTCTGTGCTCTGCACCTTAAAGGCTGCTGCACGAGTAATTGCTGGTCGCACTCTGCGGTGGAAAAGGGATACGATATTGAGTCAAAGCATGCGAATAGGCCCCGCACGTTCAGGGAAGCCAGGCGGAATGAAACTCAGTACTGTAAACAAGAACGAGAGTATTAAGGAACAACAGGAGGCTGTTGACGTGCTCACGATGTGGCGTGATCAAGCCGCACTCTTCAATTCTGTGATCCAGGCATCCGGAAGACAGCCGATCCAGCCCATTGCAGAAAATGCTCGGGTAATCACAGCCACCGCAGCCCAGGGAGCCATCAAAGCCCCTCACGCTTGCGCGCTTTGTGGACTGAAACGTGATGAGAGACTGCCAAAAATTGACGAGAACGTGCAAGACAGCTTCGGAGAATGGTGGGTCGAGCACTGGGGTCATAGGGAGTGCAAAGAATTTTGGGAAAAGAACATGGGCCTTCTAGCTCAACGATAATAATGCCAAACAGACCATAGTTAAGACAACACATTCTCCGAGTCTCTAGGATTTGCACCTTTTTAGCGCGGTGTTGGAACGCTATTAGTTGAGGCAAAACTTAACTTTCTTTGCACCATGACTTCTTTATCTTCACAGTTCAGAGTATCTGACTTGCACCAGACGACGTTTCATTGCAGAGAGTCATTTGCTCGAGCTGACATATCATTTGGGAGGATCTAGCTCCGTATATAGTCCGATAACAGAGATAAGACCATCCTATCCTGCCTGCAAGAGATCGCTGACTTGTATGAAACAAACTTGAGGTAGGTTCAACTGAACACACTAATTCTTTAAGGATGAAATAATGGTTCAGGATGTTAAATGATCAGGAGCTGCTTAAATGCTCCCGCGCCACTAGTGGTGGCTGGTGTGGGCGTCCTGACTGTGTCACACCTGCTCCGTAAACTTACACTTGACCTTGTTCCCGTGCGGGGGTACTTAAGTGTCAGCTTGGAATGCTACGCCTCTCTTCCCTGCCTCTGAATGACTGCCTTGTGTACAACTTTGTACTTTCAGCGTCATTTGTATCACATCTTCGCTGCTCACTCTTATCTTCCTAATAGCTTCCTTGAAGCAAATTTAGAACTTTCTCGGTCAACGTACATGATCGCTTTCCCCTGTTGCTTCAGCCACTGTTTCCGCACTACCCCTTATATACTTCACTTTTTCCAAAGTGCGTGTACAGACAGGCCATAAAGCTGGGGGCGTATCTTCAGGAACTGTCCAGTTGTTCAGGTTTGAAGTCACTCCAACTATAAGCAGTGTTGGTGGAGTTCTTATCAGGCTGGGAACTCCTTGTGAGGAAATCAAACAGGGCGGGCAATCCGGAACGACAGTATTTCTCGTTGATCGCCTCCCCTCAAAATTATTCCAACCCCATACACTAAGACAACTACGGATTACCCACCTCGTCATCGTTGAGCTCGCACTCCTGGACTTTTCTTGAGAGGTCGGTGGTAGTGGGAAGGCAAAGCGATACAGGTCATCATGGGTCTTGCGTACAACGTCTATCTCACTTCCAACAAAATATTCGGGTGCAAGAAATGCAAAACGCACCTTGCTGATTACAATGATATCATCAGCCGGGTGAGTATTACTGCATTTTGGTTCATCTATGTTCATGATTGATGCATCTGCTGATCCATCCATCTCTACCTTCGCAGAATTTCCGTGGCCAACATGGCAAGGCATACTTGTTCAACACCGTTGTCAATGTAACCCACTCCGAGGCTGTGGAGCGTAACATGACCACCGGAAGGCATATCGTCCGAGACATATTCTGCAGGCAATGCACCGAACTAGTAGGGTGGAAGTACGACAAAGCGTACGAGGCGAGTGAGAAATACAAGGAAGGGAAGTTCATCCTGGAGGAGGAATTGTTATGTGTGGTGTGTTGACGGTCCGCTTCCATTCTGTGATGATGGGCTGTCCATTCCACAACAGAAGAGGCATTCAACTACCTGACAACAATATCCTCAGTGAGCGACTTGGAGTAAGGATGTGTGACTCAAACCTTCAAAGACTGATTCGAGTGAGCGTTCTAGTGTGGGTGTTTAGAGGAAAGGCGTTGGACAAGGCGTTCTGGACTTGATAAGTTTTAAACTGCATGGGCGTTTACAGCAGGTTAGGGGCGCAATTGAGGGACCCCATATCAATGCACCATTGAACGATTCATCTTCATAGCTCTTTATATATCGCACCTGCGTACCTTCATTCTACATTTTCACCCGGGATTGTCTATTGCAGTCTCACTTTCCAGCGAGTCGTAGCTTTACATCAAAATGCAGATAACTTAGATTTTTGTCCCCATAGCATGCATATATTGTCTGCGTGGGAAAGGGCTATCGAGCTCAAGGCCATAGCATGTGACGGCATGGCCAATACTTTCTGTTTTCAATAATACCTAGCTGACAGAGTGTCGTACGCCAATGCCATCTCCTTCCTCTAGATTGTCCTGCACATCCATTAAGTGTAAGCGGTGGATACTATATACATTTATGAAGACCAATTACCACAAGGTAAGTCTCTCCCGAGTCTGATATCCTATTTTTCCAGTTTCTAATTTTATTCAGTCATGAATGGAATAAATGCAGACTGTATGCTGCCCCACCCCAAAGAACAACATGAGGGACTGCCGTTATCGGATGTGGAGTACCAGGACAGTCTTTCAATTCAATCCAGACTCGTGCCTCGAGACGAACCCATGTTCAGACATCTTCCACCAAGGCACATTACATGAACAGTAGCGAGCCATATTTACCCAGGATGGCCACCAAAGATACTATGCGTGCGGTTGTGTTCCACGGGCCCTTCAAGGTGGCCGTTGAGGAACGACCGGTGCCCAAAATTCAGGATCCGGCCGATATCATCGTGAAGGTAACTTATACTGCTCTCTGTGGGAGGTAAGTATACCCACTTCTAGTGGATCGTATATATGCTAATTGAGCCGGATCATGGTAGCGAGCTTCATATGTACCGTGGCATTGAGCCTTCTGGCTCGGGGTTTATCATGGGCCATGAATTCACTGGTGTTGTTGTTGAGACTGGTGATGCTGTCAAGAAATTTCAGAAGGGGGATAAGGTTGTGAGTGCATTTACGACGTCTTGGTAAGTTAAATGATTATTAGTAGTGTTAAAAAGGGGAGTTTCGGTTGGATTTAGTCTACGGAGTATGTGTTGATATAACCCAAAAACAGCGGGGAATGCTTTTACTGCAAGCAAGGTTTCTCCTCCCGATGCGAGGAGAGTGTCCTGTTCGGATGCGACGCCTTGGATGGTGGACAGGCGGAGTATGTGAGTGCTCTTTCCTGGCGTCACGACTTCTTTCTCCTAAAACATTGACCTATGCGTCATAGGTCCGGATTCCAAATGCAGAGGGCAGCGCCATGAAAGCACCCGAGGGCGTCGAGGATAAGTTCCTTGTCCTCATGGGCGACATCTTCCCAACCGGCTACTTTGCGGCTAGCAATGCGTTCAAGGGACAGACCCAGGAGCAGATTTCCGAGCAGACTGTCGTGCTCATTGGCTGCGGCCCTGTCGGGATATGTGCTTTGATTAACGCACTGGAGTTCAAACCGAAGCATTTACTGGCTGTTGACTCTATCCCGTCCAGACTTGAACTTGCCAGGTCCCTCGGTGCCGAGCCTTGGAACTTCAAGACAGACCGAGAAGGACTGGGCAAGCGCGTTAAAGAGTTGACTAATGGTCGAGGAGCGGATGCTGTCATTGAGGTGGTTGGTCTTAGCCCAGCGCTGAGGACAGGATTTGATCTGCTGCGGCCATGGGGTATTCTCAGCAGTGTGGGAGTTCACAACGGAGAGGTGAGTCCCTACCATCGGGTAGAAATTCAAGAGCGATGGTCCTGACCACTTTCAAGATTCCGTGGGATGGAAGCGAGGCATACGGGAAGAACCTCACTGTCCAGATGGGCAGATGCCCCGTCAGGTCTGTTTCTGAGGCAGCGTTGGAGGTTCTGAAGAAGAACCAGCATCTGCTAGGGTATGTCTTGTCTCCGCATCATCTTGTGAAGAGCTTCTGCGGAAGCATGCTTGTTTGACTTCTACTCTGGCTAATGAGAAGTCAGATTCATGACGGACAATATCATGCCCCTCTCGCAAGCTGTGGAGGGCTACGAGATCTTCAATGCGATGAAAGTCCAAAAGGTCATCTTCGAAGCTGATAAATGAAATTGTATCCATATCCCCAGGACATTGTAAATAGTCATCTCCTGGAAAATTATGGCGTCACATGCGTATAGGATATTCAAGTCACGTTTTATCCTGTCTGGGGAGTGAAGCTGTGTGCTGTACGGAGTAGATTCTCCACGCAATGACAAACCTTGTATTAAGAGCAACTCAAATAGTCCATGAATATTAAATACTCTTGATATAAAAGCTTGTCTTCTGCAGCGGAAAAGCTGCCTACCTACCTATATTATTGTCAACAATGGCTGGGCAGAGTGAACGTTGAAGTCATCCATCATATCTCCGCCTGCCAAAAACAAACAAAATCCCCAACCCAATAAGAGCCAAGACAAACCTTCCCGCAGTAATAAACCACCCTTTCTCTTCTTTCTCTCTTTCTTTCTGCCTCCTCCTCTTTTCCCATTATTATTTTATTCTCATCTTCTTTCCTCTCCTCCTCTTCACCTCCCCACCCTTCCTCCCTCTCAGTAACTTATCCTCTTTCTCCTCCATCTACCGTCTTCTCCCACTCCATCCCTCCGTTTCCTTCTCTTCTTCCTCTCCGTCTCCTCTCCCTCTCTTCCTTCTTCCTCCTCCTTCTCACCATTCCGTTTTCCCGTCTCTCTTGGGATTTCTTCTTCTCCGCCTCCCCCGCCCGCCGAAACCCCTCTGAACAGCTCAACGACTTGACCCCCCCTCCTACTCCTCTTTGTCCGCCGGTATACCCTCATCTACTCCGTCCCATCTCTCCTCATCAGCTATCCATCTCTTCTCGACTTTGATCATCCTTCCTAGGTAGGGCATCTCCGTTTCATTCATTTATTTTGATGCCCCATGCGCACAAATCCACTTCACATCTGGTTCTCTCTGGTGTCTCTTGTGTCTATGCCACGCTCTCCGCACCATGAGCTCATCATGAGCGTTCTGGATGGGATCACTGGTCAACCATTTTGGTGATTTGAACGCATTCTCTGACCAGTAATAGAACGACCCATTCTAGGACCTTTTCGTCGAAATTTACACCACACCTGCGAAGACCTATATCAATCACTCATCTCCACTTCTAAACCATGGACTCCACCGAGATGCGCGACGCCCCTCCCGTCGACGAGACGATGACCGATGCCATGAATGTGGCCGACGAGGGTGACATGGAAGTCACTCCTAAGACCGAAGAGGAATACGCGCAGTCTATGCTGACCCTCCGCGCCATCGTCTCCTCTAAGGAAGCAGGCGTGATTATCGGCAAAGCCGGTAAAAATGTGGCCGATCTCCGTGATGAAACCGGTGTCAAGGCTGGCGTGAGCAAGGTCGTTCCTGGTGTTCACGATCGTGTCTTGACCGTCACGGGGCCTCTGCAAGGTACAGCCCGGGCTTATGCTCTGGTGGCCAAGGGCTTGCTTGATGGAGCGCCGCAAATGGGCATGGGTGGTATTGTGAACAACAATGGAACTCATCGTATGTTTCCCTTGCTACCTGCAACGAACATGCCAAAGCAGGCGCCCATGTACCTTTTGAACCCCATTTACTAATGTATATTATTTAGCTGTCCGCCTCCTGATCTCCCACAATCAAATGGGAACCATCATCGGTCGACAGGGCTTGAAGATCAAACACATCCAGGATGCTTCTGGTGTGCGAATGGTCGCTCAAAAGGAAATGCTTCCTCAGTCCACCGAGCGGATCGTGGAAGTGCAGGGAACCCCAGAAGGTATTGAGAAGGCTGTTTGGGAGATTGGAAAATGCCTCATCGATGACTGGCAGCGGGGAACCGGCACAATCCTCTACAATCCTGCCGTTCGTGCATCTGTTGGCGGATCCGGCTCGATGAACACGAGCAGTGTGGGCAATGGCTACAGCAGTCGTCCCTACAACCGCACCGGTAACGGCGCCGATTTCAGCGACAGCCAATCCGGTGGCTACGGCAGACGCTCTAATCCAGACACTTCCAACCGCGGCTACCCCCTTGTCACTGAGGACGGCGAAGAAATTCAAACTCAGAATATCAGCATTCCAGCGGACATGGTCGGTTGCATCATCGGTCGGGGTGGAAGCAAGATCACCGAGATTCGCAGAAGCTCTGGAGCTCGCATTTCCATCGCTAAAGCGCCTCATGATGAGACTGGAGAGCGCATGTTCACGATCATGGGCAGCGCTCAGGCTAACGAGAAGGCTTTGTACTTGTTGTACGAAAACCTCGAGGCCGAGAAGACTCGCCGTAGCCAGTTGCCTCAGGAATAATTGCCGCTATATGGGTTTGAGGCTCGACATGTTATTTCCTGTTGCATGTTGTTCCGTCACAGTGCCAGCCTTTTTCCAGAGGAGCAAGCATTTTTTCTCAATGTCCTGCTTTCGATTTCGTGTTTCTCTATTTCATCTCGTCGACTTCATTATTTCACATCCTATCCAGCTGTCTTAAATCACTGGCAAACCACAGAGTTGCTGCGGTGGAGCGCACGTACCTATCAAATACCATGAACCTCACGACCTTCCACCGGTCGCCTCATGCTGAATGACTCGAGCTCAGAAAAACGACTGACACCATTTACTGATACTCAGTATCCTATGTCTCCTCCCAGCTCCCTCTCTTTGGACCTTTTCGTTACCAAATCCTCCTCTGGCTCCTACTTTACCACCTCACGTCTCATCTGAAAAGTTGCTCGCTGCAATATCGTTGTCCTCCTCTAGCTCCCGACTTTTTTTCAAGATCCGACCTGAATATTGTTCCCTAACTAATATTTTACACTTAACTCGCGATGTATCATGTCCATTTACATGACTTTTCTCTGGTGCAACTGCCCTCTATGCTTCATACTCAAAGCATATATCATACGGGCTTTTCTCCTGTTTCCTGTCTCCTCCTGATGTCTCATCTTTGACAAGCCCATCCAACATGTGTGTCCGCATGAGCTCATCGTGTAAGCCGTGGATCAAGAGAAGAATAATGATTTTTATGAGGCTAATTCATCTGACAATCGAGTCGACAAATGGATTACAGTGAGCAAATGAGTGTATCTGGGTAGCTTACGCCTAACCTCACGAGATTGAATTGTAGCTTTCCACTGGTACGTCGGCCTTCCGACATAATCTCTCTAGTAGTCAATTCCCGGTTACGTTGTAGACGAACCATGATTTCGAATTACATATAGAGCTATTCAACTTTGAAATCAAATTTGGCGTTGCATTTACAATCATTCATCATGCAATTGTTGGCTTGGAAACAGTTACAACAGAGAAAGCCAACTTTGTACATGAACTTAGAGACGAACAGTTGAGAAAATGAACGCGAATGAAAAGAGTATGTGCTGTATGCACCTGAACGTCTGGATGCAACCAAAATTGGATGGGTGGCCGCTCTCTTCAAACCGAGAGCATGAGGTAGAAATATTTATAGGTTGAAGTGGAATGAGTAAGAAAGCAAAGGAAAGGGACTGTAGACCAGACCATGTACGGTGCTGAGCACGAAACATCGAATGGGATGTAAATGTCGTCAATGCAATGCATGCATGCAGGTATTTATGTATCGGATGCGAGTCGGGAAATTGAAATTGAACGTTTATCGTAAGGATATGCTTTATGTGCGAAAGGAATTTATGATATGTCGCCAATCGAGCCAGTATCGCTGCGTATTGTTTAATGCTCCAGTGACAAGAGACGGCAGCGTAATCGAGTAAGACGCATGGTAAAGACGGAAGGAGAAAAAAGCGCCGGCTGAAGAATATCCAAAACCCAGGTATGAATCGCTACGTTAGATGAAAAAAAAGCCGTAAATGATGCCGATGGACTCCGGGTGGTTTAAAGACGAAAAATGTACAATGAACGAACAACGAGAACGAGCCGAATGATCAATCGATGCTCACGTCTAAAGGGTCTTCATATGCGGCCATCGGTCGCTGCCTGAGGCCAAATGTTCGTACTCCCATGCTATTTGCTCGTACTCGGTTCTGCTGGATGGGGGTATAGCTGGCTGCATGCTTGCTTGATGGCGCAGTAATTCTCGTCTGAGACAGACCTTGTTGAGAGGGCATACCATCACCCTGGCTGTCCGGCACTGAACCATCACCTGCAGCTGAAGGAATGCCAGAGGCACCATATCTGCGAGAACCTGCAAGGATGTTCAAGCGGGATGTAGTCGGCGTATAGTTGGATGGAATTGCAAGGCTTCTGCGGAGTGGAATGCTGGACTGTGGCACGGTCGGGGTGCGTGGTTGCTGTAGCTGTGTACGCGGTGATTGATACGACAATCTGGAACCTTGAGATCGCTGAGGATCTGAGACAGGTTGGGAGGCGGTATAACCACGCACGACTCGCTGGCGCGGCGAGAGGCCATGTGCCGCTGCTGAATTGTCAATGTCGGTCATGGCTCTTGAGATCGAACGACTATGTGGACTTGGCTGGCCGGCGTCTTCGTCCTCGGGCTGTAGTCTCTTGCTACGCAATGTAGTTGAGAGACGGCTGAGTCGGCTTTTAGGAGCAGATGCGCTGGGCGAGGAGGGACTATTGTCATTCGGGAGGGCAGGATGATCTTTTCTGCTGCTGCTGCTGTTCCCGTTCGTATTGGCCAGGCTTGCCCGACGTGCCTCTAGACGACTAGATACTTGAGTGGTGCTCTGTCGTCGACCTGGGACCTCAGGTTCCAAGGTCATACTGCGTCGAAGGGAACGACTGAGCATTGATGACTCCTCGTTCGTGCTGGTTGGTAATTGGGTTATAGTGTCATCGTCGTCGCCTGGCATTTGCTGCTTGGAAAGCTGTTCGTCTGACAAAGCGAGACACAGCTCTGTCAAGCTGCGGCAGACACTGTCGGCTTTTCGCCTAGACTGCCGGTCAGAGGAGCCGTAGCCATTCACAACCGAAACTCCACCAGAGGGAGCTTTATTAGTGCCTAATAGGCTTGAGAGGGCCAGCGCATCTGTGACCGCGGCCTCAAGTGATTTATACACCTCGTTTTTCAATACATATTTCGCTTTGAGTAGAGCCGATTGCAAAAGCGGGTGCACTGGATTAGTGGCCGTGGCAGCCTCGGTCTCAGCCGTTGAGGAGCTTATCTTATGGTTGTGGTTTGGAGAAGAGGATACGGTCGTTACTGTAGTGGTTGCAGTTCGTGGTCGCTCTCCGGATATTGTCGATATCGCAGCTTGAGACGACGGCGGCAGCTTTCCGGTCAATTCCAGCTTCTTGATTCGCGACTTCAGATCTTCCAGCTCATCCCAGACTGTAGACGGAGCAGTCGTTGACATGGTCGACTCGGTGCCATCCTGCCGAGACCGATCAGGCTCGGGCCGCGGCCGCTCTGTGACATCGGAGCCCGACGGCTGTCGACTGCTTCGAATGCTGGCAAGAGCAGAATGGCGGTAAACTCGAGGATCTTGTAGCGAACCCCTTCTTTCTATCTGAAGTTCTGGGGAGTATGGTGATCCGTCTGGGCTTGCCTGACCAAGCCTACTTCGCGATATGCCAAGAGTTGACCTCGAACTCGAGCCTATTACCGAATGTCGCGAGCGGGGATGGTCATCAAGGGGATGAGCGGAGGCCGAGTACGAGTAAGGTAGGGCGCTGTAAGGGTTTGATGGAGAATTGTTGAGGGAATGCAAGGGGGTGTCGTAAGTGCTTAACCGTAGTTGATCAGGGGAAGGTGTCTGTTCATTCAATCGAGAATTGGGTGAACGAAGATGACCGCCAGACAATCCAAGCCGCGACTGTATTGTATTCAACTGCTGTCAGCAAAGACCGCGTGAGGACACCCGGTAAGGGTTACGAAAAGTGTCGTGATCGCCGTCGAAAACAGATTCTCACTCACCCGTCTAAGTTCTGAGCGCCCCAAGGAGTCGCGCCGCTTTGAGTCGGACCGGGCAATATTCAAGAAGATGTCCTCATTCTTGGATTTGGGATCTTCTGCTAGTGGCGTTCTAGCGCCATCCTCTTGATCGGTCTGATCTATGCTGTGGATTGCGCGATCGCGCTCGTTTGCCAACGGGCTCCCTTGAACGTAAGTCGCTGTTGATACCGGCATCCTCCTCTTCACATCTGCCTGGGTCGGTTGCTGAGGGTGTGACAAGGACTGATTACGACGTCGCTTCGATGCATTGAAACTCAAGGCGTTGTCGATCGAGTCGGTATCGAACGGCAGGGCAATATCGCTAGATTTCTCTGAGATTGACAACGGAGACGGCAAATGCGACGGAGAAGCAGGCGCGGTTGAATCGCGAACACGGGAGATACTGAAGGCTGGCACTGACCGCCGAGACCTGTCGTACAAGGAAGGGCGCTGGGGGTTCGGGGTCGGATCAGCGTCTGAGGGTGTTTCACTGGGAAAGCTAGCTTGGGTCGTCAGGGCCCGCTTGTGCAAGGGAAGCTGATACTCGAAGCTAAATCGACTCTGCGGTAAACGAGGTAATGAAGCAGAAGACGGATAGGGATGCGATGATGATGATGAGCTAGAGTTTGCTGGTGCTGCTGCTGCTGCTGTTGTTGTTGTTGTTGTTGTTGCTGGTGGTGCTGATGGGGAGTCGCTGGTACCGGCGGATATTAGCGTGGCTGCCCTGCCCGTGTCACGGGAAGCGGCCGCAAACATGACGGTCTGACGGCTGAGAACTTTAGTGTTAGCGTTACTCTCGTCGTCGTGATGAGACTTGTGGCTGGGTCCTTGATTATGTTGATGATCATCTAAGTGGTAGCGTGTTTTCTGTCGCCGTTTCCAGGAGTTCTCGGTCTGTGTTGGACTCGCCGATGACCCTATCTGGCTCAGCCTGGGTGAGGAAGAAGACGAAATAGAGTCTGCTGCCCATGGAGGATTCGCAATCGAGCGGCGAGCCAGAACGCGAGGCCGGTCTCTCTGGGGTACATGGATGGTATGATCCAGAAGCACAGCGGAATCTGTCTGTCGGCGGCGACGTCGATTATGAGAATCTGGCAGATCGTCCGGGGGGGATCGTGGGATGATGGTGGACACGGGAGAAAAAGCTACGTCTTTGGACATCTGCAATGTAGGTCAGGCATCGACACGATGCACAATTGCATGTTCGAATCGAATTGGTGGGAAGACTGGCAGGTGATGAGGGAAGATCTGGACTTGAACTCTTGGATTTTCTGGAAACAAGCAGGGAAGTGAGTATCGCAGAGAGAAAAAATACATCACAATTGTCTACGGAGTACCACCCTAATCAAGTAGATCTAATAATAACAGTAATATCCATGACGATGGTGATTGATCTCATTAGACAGAAAAAAAACACTAATCGGCCACCAGGAACAGAAGCTGATGGTGGCTGGGATAATCTGGAGCCGAGTGGAGCACCTTCAGTCCGGGCTACAGATGACGGAGAATAAACGTTGATCAAGATGATGTGTCCAATTCTATATCTGAGATAAGAAGGAGAAATGACATACGGCTTGCAAGACTTGAAAAGGCGAGGGAGTTCAGGTCATAAGAATGCGGTTGATTCGTTGCGTCCGGTAGAAAATATAGAGACGCTATGGTGATGGATAGATAGATCTCGCGACACAGGAAACCGGGATAATTCCAACACAGTCAGTGTTTGAAAAGAAGTGGATAAGAAGGAGCCGTTGAAAATATGACACAAAACCCTAAGAGCCGAGCAAACTATGCGTTTTTCCCTCCTCCTCCTCTTTTCTTTCTCTGAGACTGTCTCCCTCTTTTACATAAAGTGGACATAGTTTCTGGAGCAACAACAAACAAATGAAGCCGCTGAACCATGGTTTATGAAGTCTCGATCCTTGGTCCAAGCTTCTGAAATGGTGTTGAGGAAATTTCTAAGCTCAATTTGACTGTCTGTCCCCACGAGTTTGGTGTTCAGGAAGCCCATCTGAGGCCGATATGAAATGCTTCCATGAGTTAGCAGACCGACAGTTCGACTGTTAGGTAATTGGCATCCAGGTCGGCGCCGACCTGGACTGCCACGTAATCCTGCTAAATTGCTTGCTCAATCAGAGCATATCATAGCCATTTGAATGATCCAAGCTTGATACAGGTCTAAGTCGCCCGCCGCGGATACACAACACGAAGTTCGCATCGCTTACCTTCCGAGACAAGCCCCCTTACTTCACTTTACACGTCTGCTGCAGTGTGTCATCATCGATTGGCAGAGAGTTTCCTTAAGGGGAGAACCAGATCATGTTTCTAAACTCGATATTGTCAGGGAATGAGAAAGAGAAGGCCAAGCTCTTATCTGAAGTGATAA
This sequence comes from Aspergillus thermomutatus, assembly GCF_002237265.1. Lineage (NCBI taxonomy): Eukaryota > Fungi > Ascomycota > Eurotiomycetes > Eurotiales > Aspergillaceae > Aspergillus > Aspergillus thermomutatus. Next base: position 99,155 of record NW_020798050.1, read on the forward strand.
CTGGGGCAAGGTTCCTTCAGAGAGTACCTCCTGATTAGAGCCCGAAATGATGTAGTCACACTGAGGCTCAGTTCATGCTGAAAAAGGACGAGACATGGCGTACGTGTGGCTAGTTGAGGTGGTCATGTATGCGTATATGCATTGAATCTGTCCACATCAAACAGGGCTGAGTACATAGCTGGTACCTCCTATCACTCAGTAAGGATTTGAAAAGTATAGAAGATCTTGATCACTAAGAAACTATAGGACGATAGTATCAGCATTCTTATTCCAGAGGAATCCTTGAATAGCTTACCTGAAGCACACAATAACATATGGGGCGAGTTTGTGATGGTCTTCTCAGTTCTCATGCTTCAGGAAGATTCTCTTCGTCCTCGGAAATTATACCTGACGTTTGATGGCTGATGTGCCTCAAGTTAGAATTGTTTCAAATACGACAAGGGTTCTGGAGTTTCAGATTCGACAGAAGCAAGAAGAAGTGAGCAGTATCTTGGCTCTTCCTGGGACGTAGAAGCTGTCCTCGTGATGATCCATAAGCCGGTGCTCTGACTATGCAATCCGAATTCATTGACCTATTACTGGATCAAGATTGCATCATACGACCTTCCTCGGCTCATACGTTCCAGGAGGCTATCGTCTGGCTGGCCTATCTGAATCGGCTACCTCCCTGTGTAGAGTTGGATATTATTGAGCTCAGTCATCACATTCATCAAGTGCACAGGGCGATGAAGACCCCAGAATAGGCGACTGGGTGGACCCCATCGCTATGCCAACGAGTCAACGACAATGAGTTTAATCGATAGTGGTGGTGCGCCATGTAGATAATTCGTGATTTAATTCAATCGTAACGCAAATCCGAGTGATAACTCGTACCGAATCCCGAATCCGGAGTAAATGATACTAGAGAGACGCTTTACGGGGCCAAGGGGCTGTACGCCGTCTGGAGTATATTGGCCTGATGTGCGGGATTATGGTAGGCGAATCTGAAACATATTCTGAATCCTCAAATGGCACTACTTGGCGCTAAAAGAGCCAGAGCTCTCGGACTGAAGCTCTGACCAAGTGGCCCTGATGCTTGAGGAGAACCGTTGGTGCTAGATAGTCTGAGACATGAATGATCAGTCGATGACGCAGTCTGATGGAGCCGCTACACTTGGAATGCGATAATCGATTATCGAGCCGAAGCAACGCATACGGGTCCTCGGTAGTTTCATTCAGCATTTGACTTTGGATGGTGCAGATCAAAGTCGACATGAGCAATCAACGCCATACTGTCCGTAGCTTGTATCAAACATGACTCTGCGATTCGAGTAATAATAGGGCGCAATTAAGGCTAACTCCACAGTATCCCTGCTTGATTGACGTTTGAGGTCGAACGGGAGGTCCAAGTTCTTGGAAAAAAGTGACGGTTCACTTCATAATCATGAGGTGGTTCAACATCAACTGTGTTTCAGAATGACCGAATAGCCACGTGGAAGAGATGACAGCCTGGATTCCACCTTGATAGGAACTGGAAGATGAAACTGTGCACAGGACACAGCAAGAATTGCGTCCCACTGTCAGAAGACGAATTGAGCCCGACAATCACAATCTTGAGTCAGTAGCTGCTTCGTACTCCAGTGGAGAAGAAGCGGCGCTTATCCTTCATAGTGAAGCAAAAGACCCATTGAGACCGGGGATACCTCACTCAACCATGAAAGCGTTGCCCATAATAAAAAGATGATCGGATGCCATCTCTTCGTCGATCAAGACAATCAAGTTGGTCAGAGACGGCAGTACTACTCTGTACTACTACTCCTGATGTTGCTGTCACCGTTAATGAGCAAGCGACAACACGTGACAGGCTCCGGGTCCTAGAGTTGGAACTAGCGGCTTAGCATCTGCTGTGGTGTGTTTCAGAAAATGCCAACCTCCTCTGAAGTTCGAGTTAGAGCGCACCACTATTGATAAGGTCAACTAGTTTGCCTCTAGCCTGTTTCACAATTCAATCCCACAGAACAGAAGGCGAATTTCATTCTGTCTTTCTCGGTTTCTCCTGAATAACCAGACAATTCAGTGGGAAGATCTCGCTTTCATGATCATCAGACAAGCAAAGTCTTGGTATATAGAGACACATTCAAACAGGCATTCCAGTCAGGATTTAGAACACAGCGTCGCGAGTTTCCATGTTGTTGTTTTTGTTGTGTGGTCTTGTGGATCGAAGTTCAAATCGCAGCCTAGTCCCTATCCTTGTGATTTGCTCAGGAGTACTGATTCTCCTCCCCTGTCCTTCTCGCCAATGACGCCTTCCAGGGACGCGTCCAGGACGATCTCGATGCGATCCTATGGTAGAATGGCCATTTTTCGTTTCACTTTTGTTCAGAATCGGTTCAATCGAGGCACATGGAATAATATGCCGGTTACAGAGCTTCTCTGCCGAATTACCAGCTGCCTAACTAGGTAACCTAGTACCTGATTTTTGCGCAGGAATTTCGAAAATGTTCATTGATCTTTACCATTTTATTGTGTGCCCATATCTTTTCAGCTTTAGTGCTTCATCTCCTGCGTCAATTGACTGAATGCAGCCAATTATCATAATAAATAACAATCCAATCTCTGCTCCGGTGCTCCCTCAACCAGCTCGTTTTAAGCCCTTAATAGAAGCAAACAGCCGCGGAAACCAGAGAACCGTGCACTAGCAAGCGGGGGTCAAATGGGCAGCAGATTTGGAATTCATCCTTTGTGGCTTTCTGATAGATACTCGTCAATCTGTGATTTCTGCTTCGGGGGATTTCTTTATGATCTTCAGCAATCGTTCTGTGCTTCTTCTGGAAAAAGATCTTTCTGCTTGTTGTACTCCGTACCTTCTTCGAGTTTCCTTCACCATTGGCCGGATATGGAGAGTTGTTGCTTGCCTGCGGGCACGTAAGCTGGGTATGGAGCATGGAGTCATGAAAATCCTGTCCGGATCTAGTACGACTGTGGCATAGACCCGTGTTGAGTCGTGATACCCCGATCCAAACGGAGAGGAACCTTAAGCCTTTGAGGACAACAAGAAGAGGATAGATACTTAGCACTTTATCTGCACTATTTGTTTGATAATTGACTTTGTCGTCGTTTGTTTGCTACCAGCACAGTCCTTTGTTTTGAATATTTCTAATAGAATAGCCCTTCTATCGATCTGTCTCTCGGTTTTGACATCTGCCACGCCATCGACCTTTCCCGATCTTGTCTTTTACTTTCTTTGTCAGTCCTAGCCTTCCAATTCTTTCGCCCCAGTAGCATCGATTGTGGAGCCCGTTTCTGTAAAGGTATTGGAGTTGCACCTGACCCTTCTTGCTTGAAGAGGAAACAAGAGGAAGATCCAAAGGGGAAGCCCGAAGACCCTTTTTCGATTTTTCGAAGAGGAAGCTGAAACAAGGAAACCTTCCATTCAGGACTGTAACGGGTATGGGCTCCATTCACCGGATTGGTGTGGTCTGGGATTCTTAGGTTGTTTACATAGCCAGATCCTCGAAATGTTGCATCAGAATTATGCTTACCCACCTGCCCCGATTCCAGTGCCATCATCAGCTAGAATGATCAGGAAACTTGGTGAGAAGAGTAGCAATACAGGAGCAAACCGACTCTTCCTCAGTTCCTTTGTACAATCTACATCAGACATAGGACAGCCCGGCTAGCTGATACGCTCGTGTTGGCAGGATCCAGTATCTGATTTGCGTGCTCTTTGGCGCCCGTGATGCACATACCAGCCTCCCATATCAAGCCTGGGCGGCTAAATTTAGAGCTGCAGGCGCTAAATGTCCCGCTGTACTGCAATCTGATTGGTCTCCCACTTCTGGCTGACTGGGGTTAGTCCATATCTGCTCCACAGCTGGAAGTATTTTGATAGGCTGTCCATTAGAACGCAGGCCGCCATCCTGCCGGGGCTGTTTCCAATCACTTTTTTCTCCTTCCCGTTGGCTCAAACTGCTGTTCCGGCGCTGTTTTATTCTTAGTGATCTCTCTGCGTTTTATTATGATTATGATTATGATTTTATTACTACTATTATTTATCTTTTTTTTCTCTCTACAGTTTTATGATGGTTTTTCTGTGACTACTGAGGTAAGGTAACAAGTCGTTCCTCCTCCTCTGCCCACACTTATCGCGGGTCATTGTTGGAGGAACCTCTTTCGTTTCCCTCTCGTCCTCGTCTCTTCTCCTCTACTCTTCTCTTCTCTCTTTCCCCCTCCCTCCGTCTCCCCTCCTCTTTGTCTTTCTCCCCTCCTTCTTGATAGGATCCTTTCCTACATACTCGACTCGCCCTCAATCTCTCGTCTGGGTTGTGGGCAGTCGGTTCCCTCCCTTCTCATTGAGCTCAGACCTGGGATAGTACTTTCGATACCCTATTCATTTCGTCATTCCCCGGAGGAACGACTGCCCATAGAAGACACCGGGCGGCAATTCATCTCTTCCCAGTCCTTTGCCAAAACTGAACGGATTATAGCCATCTTTACTACTATATCTTTATTCTTCTTTGACAGGCTCCGTTGTTGGTCTCTACCTATTTGTCCGGCTTTCTTCCTGTTTCAACAATACAATCCTTTATCCGCTTCGGGATTGGCATATTTCAAAGAGGAAACGGTCCTCTTGTGGCATTCCTTGGTATGTTCGACATTGTCTCAAGAGTACATCCGCCCCGCCGGATGGCTCTATCCTCTCTCTGTCTACCTCTCTTTCTCAGTCTCTCTCTGTCAAAGCATTTGTTCCTTTTCTCGCCTATTTGATCTTTGCTTACTCGTCCTTGATGAAGTTAATGGCCTTTTGATCCCTCCTTCTCATTCTTCAATAGCTTTGTTATTGTCGTTCGTTCTATACTTCAGTCTGATCGTCAGCCTGGTCTCACTCCTTGCAGCCGTGTTTGCTTCATTCTTCCACTTTGGGATACTTATGTTTTGAGAAAGCGAACGGAAGTTGGGAACATGGACGCTGATCGCTCTTCGTCGAAAAGGTCGTTTGCGCAGGTAGCAAGTGCGACACTTCTTTCTCTTCAACTGTCTGGATGCAATCAGTGTACATCAGCTTTTGCACCAGCACCTCGCGAGAGCTGCGATCCTGAGAGGGTGTCCCCTTTCAAACGCAGATCTACTTCAAGGCCTTGGTCCATCATGCCTGTGCAAACTAGCCCACCGTCACTCCCGGACTCGTTCCCGTCCTTGATGTCGGTATTCGGTGGAATCTCGCCCAAATTCGCCGAGAGGGAGGAGCATAGCACAGCACTCAAACCTCTCAGAGTTCCTCCACATGTTACCGTCAATACATCTCGGCGCCCACTTCCATTTCGGCATCGGGCGAGTATCTCGTCGTCCGTGACTTCGGGATCCGCAGATTCGTCTCCTACCACTACTATCTCTACGTTCGACTCGCCATTAGCCACAGATACCACCCCCAGCTCTTCGCCCGAGTCTCCGTCGGCAATGCCGTTGTCGTTTCCCAAATTCATGCCACCCTTGCGCAATATCGAAAATCAATCGCTCTCCGCAGAGCAAAGCACCATGTCCAGACCCTCGCCGGATGCACCAAACCGAGCGCGTCCGGATTCTCCAGGTCGGCGGGCGCGGAATCTCAAGAATCTTTCATTGAGAATGCCTCCGCCGTCGCAATCGTCGCGCCCAGCGATTGCAACAGCCTCGGTAGTTGAGACAGGCTCACAACGCAATCTTTCCGCTCCACCCTCGCCAGCGCATATCCCTCCCAAAAGCAGCCGACGAAAGCCTGCAAATCTCACTATCCAAACTCCTGGGTTTGACAGATCCTTCTCCAGCAATGTTATGGAAATGGTCCCACCAACACCTGGTGGCCTCCATTCATTGAGACATACCGAGTCTTCACCTTCTCTGACTTCAGTATTCTCGCCGTCTTTTGGTCCAAAGGGAGGCATGCAATTGCCGCGACCAGTGACGCACCATGGGAGCCGACGTCCGTCAGGTGCTTCGGAACACAATCTGTCCCCACTACAGTCGGCCGTCGAAGAGGGCTCACCTGCGGGTGGAGTCCTGCATGAACTTGAGGAAGAAGAAGACCACCTAGACTCGAGAGAGTCAACTCGGCGAAACGAGCGCGGCTATCCCAATGGTCCCGTACAAATATACGATTCCGGAGTTTATCTTTATTTGGAGCCGACGATGCAAGAGGCTGCTCAATTCGATGTTGTTGTGAATGTTGCGAAAGAAGTCGCAAACCCATTCGCTAATATACGCGCCAATAATGGAACAGTGATGAGCGCTTGGCGAAGTGCCTCAGGAAGCGCCAAACGATCATCGAGTGCGGAGCCACCGACTGCGATCTCGGAAGTTTCTTTCAAGTCCGCCTTGGAGTATCCTCCATCTGAGACTGAGTCGCCGGTCACACCCCGCAGTGACTCTTCCGGGCCGGAATATATTCACGTAGGCTGGGACCACAATTCTGAGATTTTGGACGACTTGTACCCGCTCTGCGAATTGATCGATTCCCGGATTTCTGAAGGAAAGAAGGTCCTCGTTCACTGTCAACTGGGCGCTAGCCGATCGGCCTCTCTAGTGATTGCCTACGGCCTTTACAAAAACAGGCACCTGGACTTTAATTCCATGTACGACATCGTGAAGGGACGGAGTCGCTGGGTTGGGCCCAACATGAGTCTCATCTATCAACTGACCGATTTTCGGTCTAGGCTGCAGCAGGGTGGTCCATCCAAGCCTGCGCCCGAGGAATGGTTTGTGCATGGACCTCGAAGAGGTTCTGAACCCCAACCTTCGGGGTCTGGAAGGACAACAGAAGCGAGTTTTACGCCTCCAGGCTGTGGCAGCTCCAGCTCAGGCTACTCTAGGCTCGCAGCCCCAGCTGGTCAGTCACAGACGTCCTCGAGTACTCTCTCTGTGCCCTCGACAGAGCAATTTACGCCCCCGTCAACTAGCGGCTGGAGGACTCCCAAATCTTTGTCTCACAAGCGAAGCTTGTCTCCTCGTCCTTTGCCCCTTCGCCAGCGATTTGACACGGTACAGACGGCTGCAAAGGATGCTAGGACGCGCTCTCTGGCACCGGCAGATGTCTTTGAAAGAGACGCTGTCGAGGATCCGCTGGGTTTGTTTTCTCCGCGGACGAGCCAATTCCTGGCACCGTCTCTTGCTCCTCCATTCCCAGACGGGTTGGAAGATCGCCTTCCTGGCGGCCTTCATTTCGGGACACAGACGGCAGACCCTCGATCTCCCCCTCCTGGGACCGAGCGACTCATAATGAGGAATATTGATGAATTTCTGTAAAACTGCCTTAAGGGTTTTTAAGACAGACAGCCTGTCTCTGCCGTGATGCTTCGGGGTTACGTCGGAGAAATGATTCTATGACATGATTCTTTTCATCTTCATTCTTTGAGCATTACTTTCGCTCCACCTCTTCCATCTACCAGGCCACATTCTTTCTCTCCTTTCCCTTCATTTCATTTTCATTTCTTTGCCATTTCCTTCCACTTTCGTTTGATCTTCGTTTATTTACCCTTATGTTCTCTATATTTTTGATGACTCGATGACCAAAGCAGGCTTTGATGTCGTGATTTGCATTCTTATTCCCAACCTTTATCAGCATTTTTTCCTCGACCAGTGAGTGACTGGTCGAGTGGAGGCCTTCTTGTTGCTTCATTCAGCATCGACTCGATCTCGCATGCTTTTTGGTCGAACGGCGTCCTGGGTGTTTCAAAAGAACAAAGTGCGGCATTGTTTGCCTATAACTGTAATATTAGTGGTGGTCTGTGTAGCCATTGCTTCAATATTCGAGAAGCGTTTGGCGTGGTGCTCATCTGATCACATTCGTTGTTTGCACCCTGTTGGTGTGATTGCATTTCAGAGAACGGCGAACGCGGAATACCCATTGAACAGTATCCTTGCAACAAATTAACTGAATGATTATTGTTGAAATACTCACTGAAGTAGATTCCTGACTCTTGTGGCCCGTGATACTGTAGTCTTATCCACAGCGGGCCGAAGCACCCCGAGCCACTTCACGTCATCCACTGATTTTAAGTCCGTATCAACTTTTCATCGCTACTGCTATAGTAGTCCAATAGCATTGCACAGCGAACTCCCGCGCGAAATCATGGCAGACGAGAATCATCCGGCACACCTCTCTCCCAGCGAACTGGGCACGAAGAATTAGTAGGTGGCATCATCAATCAACCTTTCAGCAAAAATTTCCCAGCCCTACCCCGCGTACCCCTCCATCCGCACGTCAAAAAGAACAAAAAAAAAAAAAAAAAAAAACGACTCCGCCAATCCCTCTTGATCCATTCCCCTTGCTAATACTCAATGTAGCTGGGAAACGTACTACGCCCGAACCCTCACCCACCTCTCAAGTCAACACCAGCCAAACGCCCGACCAACCCCTACCGCCGACTCGTCCGACCCCGAATCCGAATCCGAATCCGGATCCGTCGACGACGACTCCGACCCAGGCACATCCTGGTTCTCGGAGCACAACGCCCCCGAGAAAGTCCTCGGCTTCCTAACAAACAAAAACTTCCCGCTCGCGCCGTGCAACACCCTCCCCGCAGCCGCAGCCGCAAGCGCGAAAACGAAAACGAAAACGAAAAAGGCGCTCAGCGATGAGGAGAGGCGCAGGCAGCCGAGCATCCTGGACCTGGGCACGGGGAACGGGAGCATGCTGGCGCTGTTGAGGAAGAGAGGCGGGTTCCGGGGTGTGATGGTCGGGGTGGATTATTCGGCGCGGAGTGTGGAGTTGGCGAGGGAGTTGCAGCGGTTGAAGATTCATTCGGCGTATTTGAGTGGGAGTGATTCTGATGGGGAGGAGGAGGAGGAAGAAGAGGAAGAAGAGGATGTGGTTGTTTCGAATGGGGCTGAGACTGCGCAGGCGGTTCCTGTACCTGGGGAGGATAAGGAGATGGAGATTCGGTTTGAGGAGTGGGATATTTTGAATTCGGAGGGGGAGTTGGGCGAGGAGGGTCGGTTGGACTGGTTCCCGTATGCGCGGGGCGGGTTTGATATCGTGCTTGATAAGGGGACGTTTGATGCTGTTTCGTTGTCGGAGGAGGTGGTGGTTGAGGAGCAGAGGGAGGGGAATGAGGCTGCGGCTTCGGCTGAAGCTTCGGCTGGGGGGAAGGTGATCCAGCGCCGTGTGTGTGAGCGGTATCCGGGTATTGCGCGCAGGTTAGTGCGCAAGGGCGGGTTCCTGGTCGTGACGAGTTGCAATTGGACCGAGGAGGAGTTGGTTCGCTGGTTTACGGGCGAGGAGGCGAAGGGTTCTGGCTCTGATCGGTTGGAGGTCTGGGGCCGTGTGGCATATCCCAAGTTTAGATTTGGAGGGCAGGAGGGCCAGGGTGTTTGCACGGTGTGTTTTCAGAGGGTAAACTAGATAGAACTTTTGGATGTCTATCTCTATATTCATTATGCAAATCATCATTCATAACACATCCCTAAAAGGAGCTCTCGGTAGTGCCATATGCATGAGTTATGACTCCTGGGCCCTTTTCAGGGAGGCAACAACACACCACCTCTTCCTGTTCTCCGGTCCCTCGCCCTCTCTCACAGGCACCCAATCTCTGCGGACCTCTTTGCCTTCTGCTGTTGCCGAGTTTAGATCCCGCTCATGGATCCTTTCAATCTCTAAACCATTCTGCACTGCGGTCTCGAAGAAACCGGCAACAATTGCACGACCTGTGTGGAACCCAGCAACGACCCAGATCCGACCTCCAGGGGCCAAGAACCATAGCATGGTCCGCACGAGATTCTCATGCTGAGATCGCATCCAGTAGCAGTCCGCGGCGATGATACGAGTGAAGGCACCCTTGTTCCGAAGGGCAAAAGAGTCGTCGAGAACGCCCCATGCGTGCGGTTGAATGGAAACATTGGTCGTACTGGTCTTGGGGATGTTGTGACTCATATTGAATTGGATGGCGCCTGAGAATGCTGGGGATGACGGATGGTCGGTCACGGTGACTTTTGATGCTTGAGCGAGCGCACAAACCAGCGAGGGGAGTGCGGCGCCTGCAATCCAACGATCGAGCATTGTGAGAAACAAGTCGCATTTGCTACAAATAATACGGGCTGTGTCTCTACCTACCGGCACCTAACTCCAGAACACTTTCTCCTTTGGCCTTCCACATTGCTGTATCGGTGTCTGCATCCTCAGATCGGACATCCGCGTTCTCCACCCCCTCCGCGACAACCATGGCTGCACTCCAGAGGATGTGGGCAAACAGCTTTCTCCCTTCCTCAACCTGATTCACCTTGCCTTCTTGCGATAGGCCGGCCGCATTCTCTTCGCTCCGTTTCTCACTGAGGCTCGGGTACGAAGGAACCATGATTTCTAGGTCTCCATAGCGCGGGGACGAGTAGAGCAGGTGTTGCCCGGGGTCGCCGTGAAACGAGGGCGCATCTTCAGGCAATAAGTGAGGGAGGAAGGCACTAAAGATGTCATCGGGTGATTCTTCGCAGTCTACGTCGTCTTCATCTTGAAATTTGGGGCCTGGTGCAGAAGCTGAAGGAGATGATGTAGGATGGAGGGGTGCGTGACGGCGCTGGAGGGGTCGAAGCCGAGAATGGAGCATTTCGGCGGGATGGCGGAGGTAGCAGTAGCCAAAAAAAGGCCAGGAATTCTTATAGAGCTGCGAGAAGTCAATAAAGCTGTTATAAGTAAGTAGTTCTGTGTTTTGTTAGTAAGGAGCAAATGTTGATAAATTTAAAGCATTTCTCTGCTCTTGAGGGAAAAAGTGGGAACTGAATGTTTTGCATTGTTTGGTTCGATGGGGACAGAGTCGGCATGATATCAATAGGTACGGAGTACTTCTCACTCCTTCGCAACTGGGATGGACGAGAGTTGTCTTTCAAGAGAGGAATGAAGCCCCGGATAGACGACAAGTCCGTTTAGCACATATAAGAAGCAATGCCATGTTGGATGAGGAGAGGAATCCTGCTGGATGTTTTGCGATCATCAATCAATTGGTCAGTGATACTGTCTCGTAATGGTTGATCTCTAGTTGCCATTAGCATCTTCATATCTAGAATTGAGAAGTTCCTGGTGATCATTGATAGAGGCTTGATGATGGAGCCGACGTATTAAGGTATGTTGAGGCGAGCAACCTACGGAGTAGATAACTTGTGATATGTATGGTTAGTAAGACAGGGTCAGGTGCTTCAATGTGTATGATACAGGTATGGACAGTGACACGGGGAGATACGTGTTTCCCTATCTTGGATGGAGCGAATACAGGGATCAGGTGTCCAATGTACGTACTGTAAGGCACGGATGACATCATTTGTCTCTTGCAAAAGCCCTAGACCGGTCGATGGGAGAGGGATTACCACTAGGTTACAGGTGTGCTCGAGTATTCAGGATACATACGGCCATATGTGGACTTGGACAGTGGAGACAGCATCCCATACAATCGATAGGATGAGGCAATTGCGATAAGTACGGGCAATGGCGGTGCTGGTGGGGCAGTAAGGTCCATAGGTATGTTGTGTCTGAGTAAATTACCTGATTTATTACGCCTAATGATGTGATCTCCTACAAAGTGGTCCTAAAAGTGCCCGTGCGGATGACAGGGCAGCTGATCTCTTGAGTATTCAGTTCAGATCATATATGCGGTACTATGATTGAGCTTTTATTTTGTCTGCTAGAATCCCCTCAGAGCTCATTCCATCTAAATGTTTGACTAGATCTAGTCTAATGCTTGAAAGTTGTTCTGGTGGGATATCATAAGCAGGATCCCTCACAGGATGAATGATATCGGATTCCAGATGCGAAGTGGATCCTATTATGATCACATCACCAGCCAACTACTTACAAGTTATCTACAACCATTCTTTCTTTGTCCTTGTAACTAGTACTTGTATCTATTTCTTGCTGACTCTCGCCCTGTTTTGCCGCTGGCCATTTTCGGCCCCCTTTAGTCAGGAACATGTGCGATATCAAATCAAGTTGATCGAAACTTTTTTTCTTCAGCCAGGGGAGTTCATCACTTTTTTTTTTTTTTTATCCTTCTGTCTAGGTTCAAATAATTTTCCTGCAATCTTCAAGCATCAATAATCTTTCTCTACTTACATACCTACTCTCAGGTCAATTGCATTCTCTCCATTCAGCCAATGTCCACTGCCCAGTGTCCAGAACCCCCGCATCGCCTCAACTAGCGAATTTCCGCTGGAGCCAAAAATTCCCCCCGCAAAAAAAGGACTCACTCTTTAGAGCACGTAGAGCACGGAGTACAGAGCAACTATTTGAGTATTTGTATTATTATTATTATTATCTAGCATTCTCTATTATTATTAGATAGATAGATAGGTGTTTACAGTACGGTTCGTGTTTGGTCTTGACTTTATATCGCTCATGAACTATTATTATTGATTACCTAGTGGATTTCCTAGTTGCAGCAGCAGGTGGATTACTTACTTCCTGACTTACATATCCAAAGGTACCTGGACCTCCTCTTCCTGTCTACGGACCACCAAGTACCAACTACTCTTTCAGCTTCTCCTCTTTCTATCTTCCTTTCCTTCTCTCTCCTCTCCTCTCCTCTCCTCTTCTCTTCCTCCTACATACTCTCTCATCCTCTCGGCTTCAATCTCTGGCATTCTCTCTACTGTACTTTCCAATTGCACATCTCATCATTTGACCTCCAGTCCATATTACTCACTCAGTCAACTATTTCAGGTGACTTTCTCCTCTTATACCCGGCCCAACCACACCACCCTCTCACCACCTTTTTTTTGGGGCGATCACCACCAAACCTTAAACAAAAAAAAAAGAGTTGCCTTACCTACTGCGTTGCGTTCACGGGGCTCTCAGCGATTGCAAGTTCGAGAGTCCACGTATACAGCATGGCTTCGTTCAAGGTATTTCATCTATTTCCCACTTACTCGTCTCGCCTCTCCTCTATATATCAGTCATGAATCATGGCAGACCACGTTAAGATGACCGCGCTAACTGATGTGCCTCCTCCTTATTCGAAGGAATTATCCCTGTCCCGACCACTACCTCAATCTACTCCCCGTCACCATGCCCACTCCATATCCCTTGGAGCGGTCAATCATAATCACCGTGTCACTCGTCGGAAGAGTGTCACCACCGCTGCTGCTGCTAATGCCGCCGCCGCTGTGGTCGCCGCGTCCATGAAGGACACCAATGGGGAACCGATAGGTGTGCCGATGCCTTCTCACCGTCGAGGCAGCACCAGGAGGGGCCTGGAATCCACTTCGGTCGGAGCTCTCTCCGGCTTCGGCCACTATCTCTCCCGGAGCATGAACAGCCCCAGCCAAGAACCCCCGGTCGCTCGCAAACCCTCGCCCAATCATCCCAACAACGGCGCCTCTTCCGTCGCCGCAGCTGGCGGCGAGGAGAGTAGTTCGGACAACAAACCCGTCAACACCAAGAGTCGAAACCGTCGGGCCAGCGAAGGATCGCACTTGGTCAAAGGCGAAGGGAAGCGCGCCTTGGCGGAACTACGGTGCGATCGCTGCGGGAAAGGGTATAAGCATGGCAGCTGCTTGTCCAAGCATATGTGTGTATACTCCCCCCCAAATGCCATCCTGCCGTCTGGCTCGAATCGGAGCAATGCGCCATGTCGGCTCTGTTGCAAGGTCGCCCTCGTGGTCATTTCAGCTCCTCGCGTCTCCCAGTCCCTGCTCATTTTCCCCCTTCTGAGCTTTATCACCCCTCCTGGCGATCCCAGTCGGTTGACGTTTGTGGTTGAAAATCTTTAGGTGGGAACATGACCCGGCATGGGCCATTACTTCGAAGCTACTGATCTCCAAGCATCAGCAAGTTCAGCTGCTGGAGGCCGCGACCGTCCTGGTCAACATGAACCAGGACGGCCCTTCAGAAGGTGCCGAAGCCGAATCGGAGCTGTCATCTGCGTCACCCGACACCTCGTCGGAGCTTCGCGACGGCATCAGCTCGGCGGAAACCACCCCTCCTCCTATGGATGAGGACGACGAGGACGAAGATGACATGGAGATGTCTGGCATGCCCGTGTTCCCGAGCAAACGGTTCAGTGTCGGCAACGCGTCGGCTCATTTTTCCCACTCCTACCAGTCTATTCCCTCGAGCTCCTTCAACGGCAGTGCTCCCTTGCATTCGCCTGCCTTTTCTCACTTCCGGCACTCAAGCATCGACACCCGGCCCTCCACCGCCGAAGCCAAGTTGCACGAAGATGACGAAGCGGATTTGGCCGCTGCCATTGGCCTCTGCAATTTCGGAACGCCGCGCACTGGACCTGTGCCGATGTCCCCTAGCATTCCCCCGGTGCCGCCGCTCCCATCTCGGTACCTCGATCAAAGCAACGGTGCTGGCAGTACCAGTCAAAGCCTGGACCCTCCCGCTGCTGCCAATATCAATCCGTCTCTCACCGAGTCCACCCCGAACATCTTCCTCTCCGTATCATATAACCCATCGCTCTCCTACAAGGTCTCCGACGAGCGGGAAGTGAGAATGGGTGATGCGGATCGCGTGCAAAGACAGAACCGCAATGCCGATGTTGACTTCAGCAACCGTCCCGCTCATGCGGATGACGATGATGACGGCGTCTTTGGTCGCATGGAGGAGTAGAGGTTTGCCGATAAATTCTTTCATCATGTCCCACCACGTTTCCTCTCACCCTCCCTATTATCTCATCTGTCTTATCCTTAAGGGTAAAGGGTACGATGACACAGCTGTGCTTCAGTTTGTGGTATTTACGATGATGTATGAGCATTGTGCGAGTTTTGCTCCGGCGATTTGCCGCTGGTTTCTGCGTGTTTTTTTGAACTTAGCATCCCCATTCGCGTGTAGGACAACTGTCAGGAACTGTATACCCGGGGCTTGCACCCCGATACTCCCTGGGCTTCTGAGATGCATGATGGATATCATTGGTCTGTTTAGCTGCGTCGCATTGGCTCTTCCTATTGGCCTAGCCTCATTTTTTCCTATATCCCGTCCCTCCCTCATTATACCTTTTTCATTGTTCTTGTCTTGGTACAAACCATCTCATGTATCATTGGCCTCTATCACGGTGCCCATCCCCGGCATATGTTTTCCTTCCCCATATACAACAGGACATACCTCATTTGCAGATGTCTACGACTGTCCGCTTTTCCTTGCTCTATGTATACAAATCCCTGGTCGAGTGAGATGTCAATACGACGATATCATATCAAGCAATCATGTATCAACTGTAAAAGTGATTCAATGGGGTTGTGATGAGGTAGCATCGATGTGTAATGGCAGCAGAGGGATGAGAAGTCATGCCAGCACATCCACGAATTAGAATAAATACATGAGTCAACCCAGATCGAAATCTGGTGAGTCTTGAAACCAGATAACACCAACCATGCAAGTACAAAACAAGAATAAAACAGGCCCAGTATCCATGCAATGCAATCATCCATTGTAAGTCGTAATATCATAAGCCGTCAACCTTGTTTCGAAGAAAGCCTTGATCAATCCCCCACAATACCAATCCAAATATGCAAATGTATCATGTTGTCATGAATGTACGTTCCATCATAAAGTCAATGCGCCATGAGTCGAAAATAGCAACTCACGAGCCGCTTATCGCTGAGAACCGAAAGGAAGAATATCTGTGTCTGGTTAGTTCGAGCTGAGAGATATCGTGTCGAGGGGGTGAGACGTACCCATGTGGCTTGTTCTCAGGATGTGTGAGTAGAGAAGGAAGTCTCGTCGGCACCGACAGAGGAGAACGCTGTTGTTTCAATGCAAGACGCACTCTCATGTGTGGGTGGAGAAGGGAAGTCTCGCTGATTGCAAGGGAAGAAGAAGACGAGATGAGCTCTAGTTGGCTCCAGTTAGAGTGCGAGAGTCGGGCGGGTGGAGATGTATGCCGCCGTTTGTATGTTGTAGCAGCCGGCCTTGCGTGACGACGGTTGCGTGAGAATCTGAGAGTCACTGATACAGGTTGAGCTTCAGTGTGTGTTGTAGAGAAGGAAGGCATGTGGCTCAGAGGAGGGCACTTTGTGCTCCGGTTACGAGCTTCGCGATGTGCGAGTAGAGAAGGAAGCCTTTTTGGATCCGTAAGGTAGAAGATTGTTGACGAGCTCGATTTGTTGTTCGAATTGATGTTCCAGATCGAGGTGGGTTGCCAATGCAGAGGCCCGTTGCATTGAGTGTGTGATTGCAGTGGTCAATCTCGCGTTGAATCAATGTAGTCTGTGGTTTGAAGGTCTGAAGGTCTGAAGGTCTGAAGGCGGTGATTTCGCACTGTGAAGGAAGAGTTGGATGAGCTCGGTATGCGAATTGGCGGATTGTCAAGATCAACTAGAGCTGAGTTCTGCCATCGTCGGGCTGAAGTAGGCTAGTAGCCCTTGAGAATGCCGGGTCTTCTCAATTTGTGTAAGACGACCCGCGGGCTGATGCTTGTCCTTCGTATCGAGGTAACGATTGACTCGAGAGTCGTGTGTCAATCGAGGTATGGTCACACTGATCGCTCGCTTGAGATAGAAGAGTTGTATAGAAGTTGGACGAGGGCAAGGAGAACGACGCAACTTCAAGGCTTGAAGTGTAGGCTGAAGTAGCCCTTGAGACTGCCAGGCCCCGAAGTATTCGGGTCAAAGCGCTGTCACACTGATCGCTGGCTTGAGGTTGAGAAGTCGCTTCATGTGTCCATGAGTGGATGATGTGGCAGAACGAAGCTCGAGCAGGAGTACTCATGCAGAGAGAAGAGACGGGGCGAGACAAAAGATGAGAGAGATATGTATCTGTCCGAGTGCTCGCATGGACTCCTGGCCCGAAGTGTTTGGTCAAGGTGTAAAACGTGGTGTCGTTGGTGGTCAAGGTAAAAACGTGGCATTGTCGGGCTCAGTCTCGGACCTTCAACAAGACGAGCAATTCCTTCTCAGAGAGAGAAGAATGAATAAGAACTCACCCCCTTACGGAGAAGGAGAAGAGACCACGATGAATAAGAACTCACCCCCGGAGGGCGGAAAGTCCTATATACCAGGGTGAGTGAAATGCAAATCACGAGGCAAGATCTGAAAAACTCACTGAACAACCACGTTTTACATGCCGTACCGTCACTCACTCCCGAACTCCACCGCCAGACGCACGAACTGACACCATGTCTCTCCTTAAAACCATCCCAACTCGCAAGAAGTCGTGGCGACCCAAGAGTGGCCGGGCCAGCATTCCCCAGAAAGCAACCAGGCTGTGAGACCGAAGGAACAAGGCCGGGAGGTCCAGTCCGAGGACTGGCCCAATGAACCGACCTTGCCTTCTCCGGCTCTTTGCGAGGAAGTTCCCGGAAGAATGACTGGCCCAAGAAGAAAGGGGGGGATACGGAGGCACACATCTTGGTCCCAGTCGACAACTGCGAAGTCAGACCGGCGCAGTACTAGACGAGCTAGTACTGGCCGTAATAGTAGTAAGGAGGCGCTTGGCCGTACATGGGTTGCTGCCAGCCGTACGGCGACGGATACACACCCATAACAGGTGTGGGAGCCGGGCGAGGACCGCCAAATTGCCCTTGCCTCGCGTCTTGAGACGGGACCCTGTTGCCTACAATAAGAGGCCCCCGACTTTGAGTCGGCGCTGGAGGGTCACAGGCGGTTGGACGAGCTGACGGGGAGGGCGGTTCATCCGCCGCCCCGTTCAGACCTTCTTCCCGTTCCCTGTGTCTCCTTGCGTAGCGCTTCCTCTTGGCCTGGCTGGGTCGCTTGCGTCTTCGACTGCCAGAGGTAGGCGCGCCTTCTGCGTCGGCCTCTGGCTCTTCGGCCACCTGCGAACCTGGACAGTCAGGGACCGCAGAAGCGGTATGGCTCTCCCAACCGGCGAGCAAAGCACACACGAGTTGGAGCACCAGAATCGGTGACAGATTCTCCGGGCGGCGGACCACGAGGGCCCACTTCCGGGACGGGTGGAGAGCAGACGAACCGACTACATCGGACGTGCCTTGGGCGGTGTCCGTGAGTCCATCGACGACGCCGTTGGGATTGACCTTCGGCCCTTTGACGGTGCAGAAATCCAGTTCCGGGGACACTGCGACGATCCGCTGGCGCTCCAAACGAGAGATCGCTTTCTCCACCTCAGGGCGGATACTCACGAATCTCCACGTCTGTTGCTCCTCCAACGGGGCCGCAACGCCGGATCTGGTGAGAGGGTCAACGTCGGAGCAGGACACGACCATTCCCGAGGGCATCTTGCCTTCGACCAGAGCGTCCACCTCTTCGTACAGAGATGGAGCACTGTCGGCCGCAAGGTAGTGGGCTACCTTGGGTGTACCCTCGAGAAATTGGCCGAGCCAACCGAGTTTTTCTCCCAGTGCGGAAACACCAAAAGAGACAAGTCCCTTACAAAGGAGCACAATGAAAGCCAATAAGCCCCATGCAACAGCTAGACCGACACGGGAAGACGACGCGGGCGAGTTTGATGCCTCCGTGTCGCAGTCCACGGGACCGGAGTCCACGCAGATCTGCAACACGTCGGCCTCCTCCCACAGCGGGATAACCACGCTGACTGTCGACTTCCGCGTGCCGGTGGCGTTCGGGAAACCTACATGGGCCGCAGGACTTGGGAAACCAGTCGAGCGGACGTACACGAACTCCTTGTGCCCAGGAGCCGTGTACGTGGAGGTTATGGCCTCCGCCAGGTCGTAGATCCCCTTGGCCAAAGCCGTTGCACCCACGGCGTCGGATATGGTCCTCACGAACCTCCCGTGAGGATCATTGTTTCCTGGCACTTGGAAGAATGATCCCCAGAGAGCGAGGAAGATAAATCCTCCGACAAAAGGGAAAAGCATTTTCTGTTGTTCAACAGTACGTTAGCCACCAACACTCAAGTAAGATTCAAAGAGAGAACAGGAAAAGAGAGCACAGCAAAGCTGCTTGGTACTTTTTTATTTAAAAAAAAAAAAAATTAAAACGACGCAGAAAAGCAGTTTGATTTGCTGGAAGAGTTGTCTCGTTGGTTAACGATCAGTGTGATGTGATAAGCTTGGTGATGATGAGGAGAGGAGAGGAGAGAGAAGAAGAAGAAGAAGAAGAGAAGAGGGAGAGGAAGAGATATCTGCGAGCAACACTTACTGTGCGTCGAGGGCGACTCTCATTCACTGTCGAAGGTGAATGTCTCGACAGTGAATGCTGTCAGGGGGCTGGCAGGTGAGCTGGTGCAAGTGAGAGAAAACACCCCCACATATGAGGGACAGAAACACAAGCAAGCAAGAAATTAGTGTCAAAGCCTTGAATTCGAATTGGAATGAAATCATATATGAACACCAGGAGGGCTGGAAAGGTCACACATAGGACAAATGCTCGTCATAAGGTCCTCAGAATATGCTTTTGTGATAGAAAACGGTTGAGACACAGAAAGAAACCTAACTCCACCATGTAAACCCAAGATATCATATCTGATGAAAAGGAAAGCAAGAAAGAATTCAACCAAGGGACACCCTCTAGTCGAGGTCCATTTCCTCCTCGACGCCTCCATCCACCAATAGTCTTGTCTTCTTCTTCTGTCTGAGCTGCTCCTCGCCGACCACTCTGCTTGAAATCTTGCTGACATCCAAAGACTGGCCCTCTTCTCTTTCCCGCAGTTCCTTGCGGATGAGGTGCTCGCCCTCCGCAACGACCCTGCGGTCTTCCTCGCGCTTGCGCTCGCGGGCCAGCTTGCCGCCCAGCCTGCGTTTTGTGAACGCACGCTCTCTGCGGGCTCTGATCTCCTCCACTCTCTCCATGGCCTTGATGGTAGCAGCAACCAGGTTTCTGTCGTACTTGACGGGTGTGTTCCTCTTCTTGGCGAACTGAGACAGCACCAGGGACGAGTCGACAATCATTTCCTTTCCGCGTGCGGCACGGTGAGTCTTGGTCCACTTCAGCTTTCGGGGTTGACGCTTCATCTTGAAGTTCGCATGGCACTTGCTCCGACCTGGAATCGAGTTAGATTTCTTGTCGTGCGTGGGGTGGACGGAGAACTGGGCACTGACAGAATCGGAAAGATTTCGCATCGTTGCGGACGAAGGTGATACCCTTGCTTGGGTATACGGGCCTGTTTGAGGAGTCAGTGCTGAATCCTGATTTCTGGAATCAGGCAGACATTACCTAGAGCAGAAATGACAAGTCTCTACCCTCATTGTGATGTTCTAGGGACTGGTTTATTTAAAAAAGTTGTTATCGTGAAAAGGCGGCTCGAAAATCCGTAGAAACTTTTACAAAGCTTCGAAGCGTGGAGGAGGTGGCGCTAAACCTAAACAGGCATCGCGGCGGCGGTCCGATTTTTATCTCGACAGCGCTCCGATTTTCTCCAACGTCAGAACTTCGATTCCATCTAGACTCCATAACCCATCGATATATTGCTTGTGCTGCTCCCCGCCCTGCTACGTCTTGCAGCTTACTTGAGCATGGCTTCGACTTTTGCTATCGGCCTTGGTGTCGCTACAGCGGCCTTTCTGGTAAGGAAGGAGTTCCGGATGTTACTTTGCGATATATAGTCGGCTCACTGTTCTCTTTTTGTTCTACAGGGTCGCGCCGGTTTCATCGCTCTTCGTCGCTACCAGGGTGGTGTGAACGCTATGGGAAAGGCATTTTACAAGGGGTCGGTCTCATTCATCCTGATCATATAGTTCGAATGAGTCGAGGTTGGCTGACAAGTGCTTAGAGGATTTGAGCCACGCATGACCCGCCGTGAAGCAGCCCTGATCCTGGAACTTCCGTATGTCTACCAAAGCGACACTGTACACCGTCCAGTTTGACTAACAGAGCTCAGCGAGCGAACCCTGAATAAGGACAAGGTCCGCAAGAAGCACCGCCAACTCATGCTGCTGAACCACCCTGATCGTGGCGGAAGCCCTTATCTCGCAACCAAGATCAACGAAGCCAAGGAGTTTTTGGACAAGCACGTTTGATGAATTTATCTACCTCGATAAATCGCCCTCGACAAAATCCGGGACAGATTTCGGTGGGCTAGGATTCTAATCTCGTTTTGAGTATCCGTTCGTCCGTTGTACAAAAGATGACATTGTGGGTGCATAGCGTGGCGTTTGGTTGGATTTTGAGGATGGGATATAAGCATTTTTATAACCCTCCGTGTACTTTCACCGCATATATCCTGACAAGATCGCCGCTCCTGATTGTTTAGTTTTGTGCTTCATCACTGTACTTGACTATTACATATTTGAATCACACTGCATTTAAACCTTACCCGCCTTACACAGTCACTGAACACTTGGTAATAATGCGGAAAGCGATGCTGTTACTTACGAAGAGTCATGAGTTTCGATCCCTGTTGATGTCGATCATTGACAAGGAATGGTTTTGGACTGCTTCAGACCGGACAAATGACACCCTCTGCCAAGGAGATTGAAGGAGAACGAATACGGCGATACGAATTACGAATACGGCCATCTCGGAGGAACCGATGATGGACACTACTACTGAACAAAGAGGAAATTAGGGAGTTGAACCAGGGGCACTCCGTACTCTGGTAGTCTGGTAGATAGATAACCCCTAGGTAGTGATGGCTTCCATCGTAGACTCTTTCAAACACAACCAAGTCTTGTGCGGAGTGCGTCGACCATGGGATCCGTTCTTGATGCTTGATGGATCCTGGATCCTGGATCACGGATGATTCATGGGCTCATGGCTCATCGAGCCACCAGAAACTCGGGAGTGGAAGCAAATGACCACCGCCACTAACCCACCAAGTTCCAGCTGTGGTTTCGCTCGGCTTTCGGGGTTAACGACTTCCGTTGCGATTGTCCCCGCTTAGTCGATTGTGGTTAGTCGCGGAGGGAAGAATGAGAGAACAATGTCTAGTTGAAACTCTGGACTGCTGAAGAGGGAAACATCTGTTCAGCGTCTCAGACTAGATAGAGTTAGAACTGGAGATATCGGTTGGTAGCAGAAACAAAAGGAACAGTCCTCATCCCGTATGGCCAAAAAGCTACAGCCCAAGATTTTGGTGTCAGCCTGTAAGGATTTAGCTGCTCTTTAGTCTCTCAACTTAGTGGTCTTGGTCAACCAAAAGGCAGCACCGTTTGCTACGTAACTGCAATCTACAAACCGAACTATGATTCCTTTCTCTTCCTTCGACGAATTTTATCTTCTTCTCCTTCGTGATATTGCTTGTTGCCTCCACGATACTTAGTCAATAGCATTTCCAATCCACAGCTGACAAGAGGAAAGGATTCTCTCATCCCCCACCTTTGCAGGTGTAGTATTTGGGCTCGCCACGTGCTTGCCTCGGGGCGAAGATTAAGACAGTTGACCATCTTCGCTTCATCCTTTTATTCTTTCTCGGCAGCGTCTGCCGTCTCTACCAGCGATTTTGCGCTGGATGCGATCGTCATCGACGAACCTTAGTCACTCCTTTCACATACTATTCGAATTGGAGCGAATACCAACCTGCTCCTCCCTCCCTTGGCCTCCGAATCTCGGTATCGAAACCCCGCATTGATCAGGTCGCTCGAGTCAGACACCTGTTAATACTCCACTCTGCCACTGGAGAGCGACTTGCTACAACAGGCGTCATCGGACATACATTCAACTGCGATGGACGGTATAGGGGACGGAACAGAGAGCATGGGCTTCGATATGCCCATGCTGATGAATCAGCAACCTCATTTGTTCGGATCATATGGGCATGATGGCTCTCCCGTCGCTCCCATGTTCTCCAATCCCACCTTCCACGATGAACCTTCAATCGGGACGGCGGATGATAACAGTGATGCCAAACGGAGAAGGATTGCGAGGGTGAGTGGAGAACCGCCTCATGCTCCAAAGTCAAGCTTCCCCCGTTGACTTACTGTCTTTGAGGTAGGCCTGCGACATGTGTCGGAAGAAGAAAATCAAATGCGACGGCAAGATGCCCAAATGCTCGCATTGTACCAACTATAAGACGGATTGTGTGTTTACCCAGGTTGAGAAAAAGCGAAATCCTCCTAAAGGGTATGCTTACTTCTCTGCTTCTCGTCTGAATGCCTATGCTGACTTTCGCATCGCGATTAGTGCCAAGTATATCGAGGGCCTTGAAAACCGTTTAGGGAGGATGGAGTCTTTACTACGCCTGACTGGTCTCTTGTCAGAAGACGATGGAGGAAAAACAGACCTTGGAACGCTGGAGAAGCGTCTTGCTGACCGATATCACGCAACTGGTTCCAATAATCCGCATAACCCGCATAAGATCAACATCCCCAGCCAGAGTCAGACCGCCCCGTCACAACAAAATAGCTCATCTCACTATTCTACTCCTCGTGTGGAGTCTCAATCAAGCCCACGCACAGCTGCTACGTCCCCGGAATCGCAAAAGGAGTCAGAGACGGAGGTTGAAGGCCTGTCAGACATGATGTGTTCCCTCGTAACAAATAATTGTGGGGAAACGCGATACATCGGTAACATATCAATAACTTACGCGGTGATTGAGATAAAATACTGACAGTTCTGATCACAGGGTCATCATCAGGTTTCTCGATCTTCTCTCCCAAAGGCATCCAATGGGTCAATGAGAAAACAGGCGACACCTCATTTCAAGACATGATTTCATCAGCCTATGTAGATGATAACAAATGGATGTACTGGAAGCCCGAAATCTTTAGCGATATATTTGCTCGCCGCGTGTTCAAGCCGTTGCCACCGAAGGATGAAGCCATGTCACTTTTCAAAGACTTCTTCGACAACTTCAACTGTATGTTTCCGCTCTATCACGAGCCGACTTTCATGCACCTGGTCGAACGACAATATTCCCGAGATCCTTACGAAGGTTCTGGCTGGTGGGCCAGCATCAACGTTGTGCTAGCCATCGCTCACAGGCTACGAGTCATGAGCAATCTGGTGCCGCAAGAAGAGGACAGGAAAGCTTGGCTGTATTTGAAGAATGCCATGGGAGTGCTGACGGAACTGACCATGCGGAATACGGATCTTCTCAGTGTTCAAGCACTGCTTGGAATGGTATGTTTTAGAAAAAATGTGAGGTACGCATTACGGTTGGTTGTGCTGACAACAAATCAGTCTCTTTTTTTGCAGGGGACTCCAAACCCCCAGCCTTCCTTCTTCTTGGTTGCGGCGGCAATCAGACTATCTCACAGCATCGGTCTCCATAAGAGAGGTTCGGGCTTCGGACTGAACCCAGTGGAAGTTGAACAACGAAAGAGAGTTTTCTGGATTGCCTACCTTCTTGACAAAGAGTAGGTAGAACTAAACCCAATTATCTATCACTTGTGCTAATCTGCCACATAGCATTTGTCTCCGCTCCGGGCGTCCGCCGGTACAAGACGATGACGACATGAATGTCGAATTACCAAGCGACGATCCACCCGACAACATTGGCAATGTCCCATTATCTGACGGTAGAAGCAAGTTTAACTTGTTCCGATCCATGTGTCGCTTCGCTACTATTGAAAGCAAGGTGTACAAACGGCTATACTCCGCCAAAGCCTCAAAACAGTCTGATGGCGAGCTTCTGAATACTATTGGGGATCTCGACAAGGAACTCGAAGACTGGAAGGACAGTATACCCCTGGATTTTCGGCCGGAACATGAAATCAAGGCTTCGCACACCCCTCTCATCCTCCATGTCGTCGTGCTACATTTTGCCTACTATAACTGTTTAACGACCATCCACCGCATGTCTGTGCATCATGGTTATTGGACAAGCCGTCTCTCCAATTACGCTATCCAGGGTTTGAATGCCAGGCCCTTGAATCCTAGGGTCTTCTTATCGGCAGTACTCTGTGTTACTGCTGCCAGGGCGTCTATCAACCTAATCAAATACATTCCGCAGGGTGATTTCGCTTGTGTCTGGTGAGTGCATTGTTCTCAGGAAAAATATCGCACTTTTAAGCTAACGATACTCGATACTCAGGTTGATACTATATTATCCCGTGTCAGCTCTGGTCACACTCTTTGCCAATATTCTCCAGAATCCCAGTGATGCTCGCGCTCGATCAGACGTCAAGTTGATGAATGTAGTCGTCAATTTCCTGTCAACATTGGTCTCGGATGAGTCGAACGGCAGCATTAAGCGAATGCTTGGTCTATGTGGAGAATTTGAGAGGATTGCGAAGGTGGTCCTTGATAGAGCTGAGAAGGAGTCCTATTCGAAAAAGAAACGCAAATCTCCCGAGGAACCGGTCAACTTGCAGCAAAACACCCCCGAAGAGCATCCCGCAACCTCACCCTCGACGACAACGCAGCCCACCCAGGCGGCGTCAAGAAATGTCCCAATGTCGTCGCCGTTGTTCGCTGAAAGTTTGGGCGAACCCGGCTGTAATACTATGGCCAACGATGCAAGTGGTTTTGCCTCTAATGGTGAAATTCCTGGAACGACTGGTATCTCAACCAATGTACCCCCCAACATACAGGCTATGCCCAGAATCGGACAGGAGTTCCAGGACATGCTGAGTCCTGATCCTCTGGAAGGTGTCAGTTTTGCTGATCAGCCACCCTATGCGGCGACCGCAAGTACTCCTTTGTCATCCTTTCAGCAGCCCTTCGTTCCTCAAGATTTGTGGCAGATGCCAATGACCATCGAATGGGACTGGGCAGACATGTCGACAAATTTCCCGGTCTTCGATAACAACGGTCCACCCCAGGGTGGACTGTGATGACAGCCTAACGAATAAACCGAATAACGAATCGGACACCGGCGTGGGAGGCTAATTTGGGCTCAGTAGATCATCGGAGTTAACGGAGTCAAGCCGGGCTTTCTCTGCTCGCGCACTGCGACGCATTCATTTTCTTTTCTTTCTCATTATTCTCGGGCATAAAAGGCGTTTATGGCTTTTGAGGAAACTCGATAACCACTCCACTTGCTTATCTTCATTGAACCTGTTCAACTTGTTTATCACGACCTGTACAAAAGAGCAGAGTGCCTCTGGTCAAGGCAGGAAGATTTGACTGCAATATGAAACACATACTAGATAGTTAAGATCAACATCTGACAAAATGCCTTCATCAGATGCATGAATCTGATTCGAATAACTCGGAAGGTCATAGATAACATATAATGCATCTATTCCGATAGATCATACCTGAATTGTACTGTAAAGCCATTGGTCCATCATGTTCGTTGAGATTCCGATGATGCTTTCTGGCCGCGATGGATGAGTCAGCGAACCAGCGGAACAGCGAAAAATCCCAGGCCGACGGAAAGGTGTCAATGGCTGGCGGCGAACAGCTTCCCCCAAGAGCTCCTCTCAAATCTGAACCAACATCTCCTATCCTCCTTTTTTTCTCGTCTAGAGCCTCTATGGCTTCTGCGGTCTCTCTTTTCAACTGAAAGTGAGCCTAATTTAAACCTTTTACCTCGCCTTCGGGCTCATCTACCTCGACCATGGCCACCTTACTCAGACGGCCAGGCAATCTTGCTCGATATTCGAGGAGAGCCGCAGAATGCATCAACCGCGCAGGTCCGCTGTCTGCGCGTGTTCCACAGTCGAGATTATCATCGTTGATCACGGCCCACCGTGTTAGGACCTATGCTACTGAAAGCCCCGGGGGTCCGAAGCCCCCGAACGACAAAGACGGCCAGAAACATGCAGCGACGGGACCAGGGAACGACAGCGGTAAACCTGGAGATGGGAAGACGCCGAAAGAGCCCGAGTCCCCCCTTAGCAAGGAGGAGCAGGAACAAGTTCATCTATTCGTCGACCACCTGAAGAACAAGGTGCCGCCATCGCAACATCAGATGCTGGATGATATGCGGACACTGTTGCTAAGGGAGGGGTTACCGGCGGAGATGCAGCAGTTCATCAAGAAGCACATTCAGTCCGGAAGGCCGGCGTCTCTGATGGATTATGTCAAGTTAACACGATACATGTCGCAGCACATGACCGACTACGCCTACAAGTTGAACCAGATCGAGGAGGAGCGAAGTAAGGAGAAAGCCAAGTCAGAGGGCGGTGCGCAGGGTGAGCAGCAGAAGCAACAACAGCAGCAGCAACAGCAGCGAGAGCAACAGCAGCGAGAGCAACAGAAGGGACAAGATCAAAAGCAAATACCTCCGAACTTCAAGGCCCTAGAGTTCAAGTTCGACCCCGCCTCGTTTCTGGTCACGTCGCTCATCACATACTATGTATACCGCAGCTTTTTTCCTGGGGAAAACAGCAAGGAGATCACATGGCAAGAGTTTAGAGCGAACTTCTTCGACAAGGGTCTTGTGGAAAAACTGACGGTTATCAACCATAACGTAGTCAGGGTGGACTTGCACCGCGACGCGTTGGCTCGGGTATACCCTGACTCGCCAGCATTACAGCCAAATTTCCACTATTACTTTGGTATTGGGTCCGTGGATAGCTTTGAGCGCAGGTTGGATGAAGCTCAGAATGAGCTTGGGATCCCAAGCTCCGAGCGTATTCCCGTCGCCTACGTTGACGAGGTACCATGGCTTACCACGGTTCTATCCTTCGCTCCTACACTTTTCCTGATCGGTTCTTTCTTCTGGCTGTCGAGACGTGCCACCGGCGCTGCAGGTGGTCAGAGCGGAATCTTCGGTATGGGAAGGAGCCGGGCCAAGCGCTTCAATCACGAAACTGATATCAAGATTAAGTTCTCCGACGTTGCGGGTATGGACGAGGCCAAGGTCGAAATCATGGAGTTCGTCAGCTTCCTTAAAACCCCTGAAAAGTTCCAGAGACTCGGTGCCAAGATTCCTCGCGGTGCCATCCTCTCGGGTCCTCCTGGTACAGGTAAGACATTACTCGCAAAGGCTACTGCTGGTGAATCCGGCGTCCCTTTCTTCAGTGTCAGCGGTTCCGAATTCGTCGAGATGTTCGTCGGTGTCGGTCCTTCCCGTGTCCGTGATCTTTTCGCCAACGCCCGGAAGAATGCCCCTTGCATCATTTTCATCGACGAAATTGATGCCATCGGTAAATCCAGAGCCAAGCAGAGCTTCGGTGGAGGTAATGATGAGCGGGAGAGCACACTGAACCAGATCTTGACTGAGATGGATGGTTTCAACACTTCGGAACAAGTTGTCGTTCTCGCTGGTACCAACAGACCCGATGTCCTCGACAAGGCCTTGATGCGGCCCGGACGATTTGATCGGCATATTGCTATCGACAGACCAACGATGGAAGGCCGTAAACAGATCTTCCGCGTTCATCTGAAGAAGATTGTGACCAAGGAGGATATGGATTATCTTGAAGGCAGACTCGCTGCTTTAACACCCGGTTTTGCTGGTGCCGACATTGCCAACTGTGTGAATGAGGCAGCTTTGGTTGGTAAGTTTCGATCTTAAACTTTGGCCCTGTGGGTATCTAGCCTTGCTAATTTCCCTCATTAGCGGCTCGTGAGAACGCCGAGTCCATCAGCATGAAGCACTTCGAGCAGGCCATCGAGCGTGTCGTCGGAGGCTTGGAAAAGAAATCCCTTGTGCTCTCTCCCGAAGAGAAGCGGACAGTTGCTTATCACGAGGCTGGACACGCTATCTGTGGATGGTATTTCCGTTGGGCCGATCCTCTGCTCAAAGTTTCGATTATTCCTCGGGGTCAAGGAGCTCTGGGTTACGCGCAATATCTGCCAGCCGGTGGGGACACGTATCTGATGAACGTAAACCAGCTGATGGATCGTATGGCCATGACTCTGGGAGGCCGTGTCAGCGAAGAGCTGCACTTCGACACCGTCACCAGCGGCGCCAGCGATGATTTCAACAAGGTCACCCGCATGGCAACCGCCATGGTAACCAAGTTCGGCATGTCGCCCAAGCTCAGATACATTTACTACGAGGAGGACCCTCAGCAACAGCTTCACAAGCCCTTCTCCGAGGACACCGCTCGGGAGATCGACAGTGAAGTCCGCCGCATCGTCAGTGAGGCATACAACCAATGCCGCGCCCTACTCACTGAGAAAAAGAAGGAAGTTGGAATTGTCGCGGAAGAGCTCCTCGCCAAGGAAGTCCTCGGCCGTGAAGACATGATCAGGCTCCTCGGTCCCAGACCCTATCCGGACTCTGGCGAGTTCGCCAAGTACTTTGGTGCCGCCCATGGACAGACCATTGCTCCTCCCGAGCCTACGCCGCCAATCGAAGGTTCCGAGGTCAAAGATTAGAGACCAGACGGCTCCGCCTCCCTCATAGGCGACGAATTATAGGAACAGCGGGATATCCATGGTCAGGCGAGGAGGGTGTTACATGTTTCTTTATGCTGGGATTTGTATTCATTGAATAACGGAAGCATCTCCGCTGTCTTCATATCTTATTCTCCCCATTGGTTTTCACTTTTGTCATAAATATTAGGACTTCTGTGATGTTTGCATTCCTCTCCCTCTTCACTCTTCTCGTTCGTGTTCCGACTTCCGATCTAGTTTATTGTACTGTATATTATGTAACCATCTAGTCCTGAGGTGGTGGAGTATCAATATGACATAAATTAGAATGCTAGATAACTTGGGTTTCTGATAGTATTGCCTTTGAACTCTGGGTATAGCAGCCTTATGTTCGCCTCATAGCATACCTAACCAAAACTTGATATAACAGAACCCAATACTCCAATCAGAAACAGATACCGAAACTTCACTCAAAACCGACAATATATATATTTAGAAATATCAGTCATCCAGTATCCGGAAACCAAAAGTAAGAAGATATAAATCGACAGAAATCCTGCATCGGAACTCCACCCTCCCCATCACTGACTCTTCTTGCCCTCCTGCGTCGCCTGATCGCCAGCGCCTGCCGGCTTAGTCTCGGACCGAGGGGCCTTCTTCTTGCTGCCATTGTACTTGGGCTTGACAGAAAAACGAGGAATGAAGCGTCCCACACGCGCCTGATACTCGCTGTACTCAGGGTACTTGCCTGCACTGATCGACTCGGTCAGCCGTGTGCTTCCCTGGAAAATGAGCAGGTAGCCCAAAACGCCCAGTCCGGTCCACTGAATGTAACTTTCGGTGCGGTAGCAGTTCCACAGGTACAGTGTGAGCCAGATCGCTTGCTCGGCGACAAAATTAGGGTGACGGGACAGTGACCAGAGACCACTAACGACGAAGCCGCGCTCCAGGTCCTCGGGAGTGAATTGGCCCTTGTACTGGTCGGGGATGCGAGCTGTCTTCTGGTACTCCTTCTTTGCGCTTTGGAACTTCCATTGCTGCTGGTCGGCGAAGTATTCGATGATGACGAAGAAGAATGCAAGGCGTGAGAATGCAAGGTCGGGGAGGCCGAACGGTTCAAAACCAGGGAGGCGCGAGAGGAGAATGAAGTTGTAGGTAGGCGCCGTCACGAGGAGAAGCAGTAATGGCTGAACGAAGCTGATGAAGGTGGCGTTCAACAGGAAGAAGAGGAACCGGTTGTTGACCTGAGACTGCACGATCTGCCAGCGGTAGTCCTCAGAGCCAATTTGATAACCTCCCTTGCGCCAGTAGTTGAAGGTCAATCGGGCCTAAGCGGAATTAGAGTCGGCGGCACATACGGGGTCGTCGCATTAATATAACTTACACTCCAAATCAAAGTGATGATTGCGATTGTATCCAGGCTCTGATTCTTAATGCCCCACATGCGCGCCCAAGCGACAAAGTGCACATTATACGCAGCTGGCAGGATACTCCAAAACCGATCAACTTGGGAATAGTTGCGGTTGATTTCCGAGAAAATGAGGAAAAGCACAGACAGAACCAAAGTCAACCCGAGCGCCGATATGAACGGGTTTGTCGAAAGATAGATATTCTTCAGAGCGTCCACATCTTTCGTTGCGGCTGCCACTTGCAGCTGCGCAGGAAGGGTTGTCAACTGCGACAGGAAGGGCAGCACCGTGCGGTTGAAAGAGGCACAGTCCACAACAGAGTGAACTTGAGGAAGTGGTATCGCCATTTCGAAGGACTTCAGAATAGGTGTCGCAGTTTGAAGCTATTGCACACCCGACAGTGATTCTTGATGTCCAACTGTCGATCGACGAGAATCAAAACATTGTGGCAAAACAAAGAGAAGCGATCATAGACAACGCGGACGAGCGTTTCTATTGGACGGCGCGCTTACCGCTTTGGGCGAAGGAGCTTGGGCCAACCTGACGCTGCTGCCTCAGGCATAAGTGCTCTTAAGGCATACAGGCAGAAATCTACCATCTCCGTTTCGGGAAGTGATCGCGTCTTCTTCGCGTCTCGAATGATGGCATGACCGAGACTTTCTGAATTGACGGGTCATTCGCTATGCCTGTCCCAAGGATTCTCTGCGTGGCAGAGAAACCTGCCATTGCTAAAGCTGTGGCTCAGCATCTTTCCGGGGGTTCCATGCAAACAGTAAGTGACTGTTGGCTTGAGACGGCAGGGGTTATTGAAGTCATATATACTGAGATAGACATAGATATCTATACGCGGTAATCCATACGTGAAGAACTACTTATTTGAGTTCAACTTCGGTGACCCCTGGGGCACCTGCTCAGTCACAATGACCAGTGTCCTGGGACATTTGATGGCCCTCGACTTCGAGAGTCAATACAAAGGCTGGCTCTCATGCCCACCGGGCTCACTCTTTGAAGCTCCTGTGCACGAATTTGTGGAAGAAGTACGCACTCTTGACCTCTTGCTTTCGGTCGTCAAGGGCCTGGTCAGGGGTATTTCTTGAACCACGCAGCAAGGCTAACTCAGTGTATAGCGCAATAAGCCAATCGCAGAAAACATTAAGGAGCAGGCCAAAAAGTCGAAGGCTCTATTTATCTGGACCGATTGTGATCGAGAGGGAGAGCACATCGGCACCGAAGTCCGCAAACAAGCGATACAGGGAAACCAGCGGATCGTGGTCAAAAGAGCTCGATTCAGCAACACAGAGAGGGCGTGAGTGTACATGAATGATACATAGCTCTTTCATGAGCAATGCTCACCTGATAACAGGCATGTTCTACGCGCTGCTCGGGCCCTTATAGATGTGGATGAGAACCAAGCAAATGCGGTTGCTGCCAGAATCGAGCTCGACCTTCGAATTGGTGCTGCATTCACCCGATTGCAGAGCCTTCAACTACAACGTTTGTCAGCGGCTCTGGCAGATAAACTCATCAGTTACGGTACGTTGGTGGCCTACCTTGAGCTTTCCTGATTCCGGCATCAATTATAGTTGACCCAGTCAACAGGATCATGTCAATTCCCCACCCTGGGCTTCGTTGTTGATCGGTATCTACGAGTGAAGAATTTCAAGCCGGAGAATTTCTGGGGAATTAAGGTGATGCACGTCCAAGAAATAAAAAAGGTCAACTTCCTATGGAGGAGAGTCCATCTTTTCGACAGGGCGGCCGTGACAGTCATGCTGGAAAGGTGTCTGCTAGCAAAGACCGCTAAGGTCACAGAAGTCAACCAAAAGCCTACCAGCAAATGGAGACCTCTGCCGTTAACAACGGTGGACTTACAGATGATGGGCAGCAGGTACCTTCGCATGGACAGTTCGGCGGTCATGAAGGTATGCACTCTGTATTACATTCTCCAGCTCTTATCAGGAGGCTTATCAAGGTTTAGGCCGCAGAATCTCTCTATACCAAAGGTTACATCAGCTATCCTCGTACTGAGACGGATCAATTCGACAAAGGCATTGATTTAAAGAAGTTAATTGAGAAGCAATTCCCTGATACCAACTGGGGTGAATACGCCCGAGGGTAAGAGTTCTTACAAGCGGACATTCTCTGACATTACTGACTGTCTCAAATATGAAGTCTCATCAATGGCGGGTACAAAACTCCTCGTTCTGGACGCCACAATGACCGCGCGCATCCACCTATCCACCCAGTGTGCTGGGTCTCACCAAGTGCACTGAACTCTGACGAGAAGAAAGTCTACGAGTTCATAGTCAGGCGATTTCTCGCTTGCTGCTCCGATGATGCAAAAGGTCAAAGCACCGAGGTTGAGATCCAATATGGCGACGAGATGTTTCACGCCAACGGACTGATCGTTCTGGAAAAGAACTACCTTGAAATTTACGTATACGACAAGTGGGAGAGTAGCCAACAACTGCCCAACTTCCGAGTGGGTGAAGTCTTCGCGCCGACTGAAGCCAACATCTTCGAGGGCAAGACAACGCCCCCCAACTACTTGACCGAACCAGAACTCATCGGGCTCATGGACGCGAACGGAATAGGGACCGACGCCACCATGGCCGAACACATTGCCAAAATCAAGGAGCGCCAGTATGTCGCCGTTCATTCGCGAGGAAGTGGTCGGAACGCCGTGAAGGAGTTCATCCCGACTCGCCTAGGTATCGCCTTGGTGGAAGGCTATGACAACGTTGTCGCCAATCTACCGGATAAACCATCTCTCAGCAAGCCCTTCCTGCGCAAGGAGATGGAGATCCGTATGCGTGAAATCTGTGCGGGCTCCAAATCGCGCCAGGAGGTCGTTCAGGAGAGCCTGGACATGTACCGCGAGGTCTTCATTCATACTCAGAGACGTATCGATATGCTGAAGGCTGCCTGTCGAAAATACCTGGTTGAGCAGGCCACCGTGTGAATTTGTTGTTGATGACTCCTGTTTCTTTGATTTGGCGTTGAGGCTTGCAGTGGCCTTTTGATTTTACGATATATGATACCCTTGATCGATTAGACTTTGCTTTCACCAGAGCTGAATCAACATGAAAGATCTTACTTCTGCGACTACCTGAACGAATCTAGCTTGTTCAAAGAAACCAAAATCCGTCTCAGACAGCAGAAACCAACGAAACGACCCGCATATAACACCAACTCCTGGATTCTCCAAACTGATTATCAGATGAAGGACAAATGATTCTGGTGGCACAAAGAGCAATAAACAAATCACAAAAACAAAGAATATAACTCAAAACAAACAAATCTACTGGGAGAGCATCAAGCCTAATCAGGTCCTTGAGTTCAGAAAG
Source organism: Aspergillus thermomutatus (assembly GCF_002237265.1). Lineage (NCBI taxonomy): Eukaryota > Fungi > Ascomycota > Eurotiomycetes > Eurotiales > Aspergillaceae > Aspergillus > Aspergillus thermomutatus. The sequence continues at coordinate 132,870 of NW_020798050.1, forward strand.
TATGGCCAAGGTCTCCTTTCTTGTTCCTCTCGGAGGGCAAGGAAACACTCTTTGATCTCTGTGCAGTTGAAGACTCGTCGGCCCATCTGCTTTTGCCCATTTCGGCAGAAGGGGATGCATCCAGCTTGGAAGGAGCTTGGGCTGAAGCTGGGCTGGCCAGCTGGCTCCCTTCAACTCCCGCATGAGTAGGTGTCTTGGGCTGAGCCTTGGCTGGAGTTGAGTTAGCCCACATGCTCTTGCTCATTTCACCAGAAGTCGATGCATCCAGCTTTGAAGGGGCTTTGGCTGAAGCTGGGCTAGCCAGCTGGCTCCCTTCAACTCCTTCATGAGTAGGTGTTTTGGGCTGAGCCTTGGCCGGAGTTGAGTCAGCCCATTTGCTTTTGCTCATTTCACCAGAAGTCGATGCATCCAGCTTTGAAGGGGGTTGGGCTGAAGCTGGGCTAGCCAGCTGGCTCCCTTCAACTCCCGCATGAGTAGGTGTTTTGGGCTGAACCTGGGCCGGAGTTGATTCAGCCCACTTGCTCTTGCTCATTTCGGCAGAGGCAACCTCCGTGTTTGGTTTTGAAGGCGATTGAGCCGAAGCCGGGCCAGCTCCTTGGCTCTTCTCGTGCCTTGCGGAGGTAGATGTCTCCGGCTTCAAACGGGGTTTACTTGGGGTGTGCTTTCCAGATGATTTGCCCTTCGCAGACCCCGGTGTCTGAGGAGACTGGGTTCCTTCTAATGTCTTCGGTTGCGCTAAAGTCTCATTGGACTGTTTTCCCAATGCAGCAGATCCGTGGCCCTTCTCAACCTCTTGATTATATTCTGCTCGCGATTGGGCTGTATCTGCTTTGTCGCGCTTTGCAGCCTCATCTTTAAAGGCAACCGATCCCGCTACGGGCGATTGCTTTGGATCACTAATTGCTTTGGAAGCTGGTTGTAGAGTCTTGGGACTGATGGCCTCAGATTGGGCACTCGCGCGGCGTTGCTTGTCGAATTTCTGTACTTGTTCGTCTATTTGAGCTTCGCGTTTTGGGGTCTGGGCTTCATCCTTTGTAGGTTGGGCTTCATCCTTGGGTGATTGGACCTCGGATCCTGCGGCTTGAGCTTCTTCTTGTGGAACCCCTTCATCAACAACCTCTGTCCTGGTCTTATGTGTACCATATTCTGCAACAAGATCCTCATCGTTCGAGTCAGGCTTTTCGACAGGATCTTGGTTAGTAGTGTGTATAGTCACTAGAGCAGAGGCGTTCAGGTCGTATTTGATGCCGAGAGCGCTCATGCATTTATCTAGGTTTCTCCAAAGACTCTTGTTGACGTTCGCTTGCATTGACTTGTGTTCTTCGAGAAGATGCATGCTTTTGACCGGTATATGTATTCGGTCATTCGTTTCCATGATCTCCCTGGTCACTCTGGCGATCTTCTTGTCAATTCCGTCTTGAAGCTCCTTCTTCCACTTGAAGGCCCCCTTGACGGCCTCCTGCAGACTTTTGTGTTCCAGAGCATGTGAGTCAAGTTCTCTTCTGAAGCTTTGTACCACCTTTGTTGAATCATCGATTGCCCTTTCGATATCTTCCAATCTTTTGGCCAGTTCAGGGTCATCGTTCTTCGACTCGACCGCAGCGTTCTTGACTTCATCCAAAGCTTTCATGAGCCGGTGGAGTTCGTTTTCCATACCTTCAGTTTTTTGCTTCAGTTGTGCGGCTATTTCTTTCAAAACTTCTTTCACTTGTGTTTCTGTGACGGTTGAGTTGAGTTTCGACTCGATTTGCGCATATGAATTCTTCAGATCCAACACGGCTTGGTCAAGTTCGTCAATTTCTTGGTAAATCTGCTTCTTGTCTAGGGGAGTCATTGAAGCCGCATGCTCGAGGGATTGCACACGCTTCTCTAGGCTCTGCAGTTGCTCGTGAACGATGGTATCAACACCAACTTGCGAGTCATCGCCCCCGTGAGAGAGTGATTGCAATGACGTGTGGAGATTCTCAATGTCTGCTTTGAGTCCGCCGATAATCCCGTTCAGCTGTTCCTTATCGACAACACCAACAGAAAGGGATTGTTGGACCTTTGCGAGTGCAGACTCGATATTATCAATCCGCTTCTTCGCTTCTTCGTCAAGGGCTGAGATATGATCATCCACTATTCCGAGAATGCGCTTTTCCACGGCCGATGTTGTTGCTTCCAGGGTGCCCTCGGTGAGAAATTCGTCCTGATACAGACTAAACTTTTCAGTTGAATCTTCAATATTCTGATATCCTTGGCCGTGGCCATCTAGCGGCTGTTCGTGTAGGTTGATTCTGTGGTCCACGCGTCTGCTGAGTTGATTCAGCGCTTCCAGTGCACTTTTCACTGCTTCGGTGCAAAACCGAAGATTACCATCAAAGACTTGCGCGAGTGTTTTCTTATTGGATTCCACATCGTCTCCTTCCTTGCATTCGGCGCCCACGGAACCGGACTGGAGAATTTTTTGGAATTGGCGCAGATTTTCTGGAATCTCCGTGATCTTTGCTCTGATGTTCACACAGTCATGCGAAATATCGTCTTTGATCCCCAAAGCGACAGCAAAGCGAGAGATACGAATCCAATTCAGGGCATCTTTCTCGCTTGGGAGGTCTGCCGACTTGTTGGACTTCTGACCCGACATAGACTCCATATCATGCTTGCGGCTGCCTTGGGTGAGTCCCTTCCAGAGCACGAGAAGGATGCCAATCAATACAAGGGTCGTAAAGAAGACAGTCCAGTACAAATCAGCAGATCCTTGATCGAGGGGGATGTCAAAAGCTCTTCCGAAGAGCTTGTGATGTATCGTGGCGAGTGGAGGCGGTTGATCGCTGCAAGAATTGCCAACAATTGTCGGACAAGGGACTGTTAAATTTTGTGTCCGAACAACATACTGATCCATAACGTCCTTCAGTATGTCACTGAGCTCCATTGAAGTATTCTGCGCTGGGCTTTCACATTTTGCAGCTTCCGGACAGTTTGCAGCTTCGGGAAACACGAGAGGATGCCAATGTCGGAGAGTGTAGATGGTGCTCGACACCTGAACGGAGCCAACAAGTCGCTCAAGGAACGTGTGCTGAGGGTCAACGACGGTGAAGGGGACATGCCAGTAGATTCCAGCGAAATTGGTGGCAAGAGAACTGAGCATAAATATCGTGGCCTCCATTCTCACCAAGTAGAAGGAGCTTGAAATGAGGAGACAAGGCGAATTCCAGTATGCTTTCGAGTCTGAGGTAGTATTTGCAATGCTAAGAAGAGAATAGGAGCGAGGGAAAATATAGAGGGAAATTTATTCAAGACCACTTAGTACTCGGGCAATACAAAGGATAAATATCCTCAAGTCAGGTCTTGCTTGTGGATGAGAACATACCATGGGAGTGAACGAACCTCCTTTGACAGAAGAGGCTCCGGGACGACGCCATGTTTGGAAACAAGTTGAGTCAAAGAAAGAATGGCTTCAAGAATGAACGGGTTTACCACTAAGTTGTCCTTCTGTTGTGTCCAGTGGTGAAAGAAGACGAAACCTCAAAAGACAGAGTGCAGTCAAACAGGGCAAAGCAGTTCAAATAAGGACAGGGGGGGAAAAGCAATTTGTGGTTCAGTCTAAAATAGTACAGATGATAGAAGTGAGAAGAAAGAGGAATACCCAGAAGAGGAGAACTTTCATTGTCGTTGAGATCGAAAGGACTTGGGCGTTCTATGGATGCTTTCTTTGTCCTGTTGGGTTTTGAGCAGCAACAACCGTCAATACATTCGGATTCAAGCCGAAGTAATACCCTACACTTCCCATGCTGGAGAAAAATCTAGAATCTATGTCTTTAAAATTCTCACTCAGGGATAAATTCATCTATTGTTATAGAGCTTAACACTCAGCCTCATGATGGAAATCTAATCAGGTGCATCAAACTCACAGTGTGATCTAACTCGATTGATTGAGATACTCCCATGATGAACCATAATAAATGCAGACACAAAACTTCTTGCTTCATGCACTTTCGATCTTCCTTCCAAAGGATAATTTAGAGCGAGGTGGAATTGGAGGACTGGCGAGCCGCGTCGTGGTCTTGCTTGTGCACGCTGTGGCGCCTGTTTCTGAAAGGACACCTTCGCTTCCTGGGCCCAGACTGACTTCTCACAGGTCGCTGACCATTGTTCTCTTCCATCCGCTTTGCTACTCTTTCACGCCGGATTCTTCGACCTTCTTCGATTTCCGCCGGTGTGGGTGCAGGGTGTCCGGACGCGGTTGCCCACAGGGCCATTCTCGAGATTGGCTCCTCATCTTCTGCTCGTGGCTTTTCGCTCACAATATGGCTTGCAGGCTCGTTTCTCTCCACTTTGTCTTCCATAACCTCATCTTCAGTCTCCGTAACACACGCCTGAGTGGGCGGCATTTCCTCTTGGTGCTCCATGATACGCTTGACCGGGCTCTGCATATTACCATTCCTTTCAGCCTCTGCACTGACTTGAGCGAGAAAGTCGCCCATTCGCTGTCTCCAGCGTTGAAGCTCAGACTGGAAATCCTCGCACTCGGCTTCAATGGCTTCGGGATCTGGAAAACTCCGACGTGCGCGTTCCAAGTTGTCGGCAAAATTCTTCACTTCCAGGACATGGTGATCAAATTCGTTCCGGAATTGTGTCTCGAGAGCCTCTCGCAGTTCTCTGACTTCAACATCAAGGAAAGTGGGTAGTTCAGCGCAGACCCGCTCATGCTCCATCACTATCTGCCTCACGATGCTGTCAATTTGGCTATTCAGCATTGAAACAGCGGAGCTCATTCTTTTCAACAGGAACGCTTTCCGGGCACGGACTTCGTTGATGAAATCTAGAATCTCAATGTTCGCTACTTGGAGGCAATGCTTGCGAGAATACCAAGTGAATATGGATGCTACCGCTGGTATCAACAACAGAACAATCATAATGAAAAGCAAAACTGGCCGGTTGATGAGTAGTGCTTCACGATAAAGACCCCCGAAAGTCGGCACATTGGCATGATGTTCTGACGTGGATACCGCATCCTGACTGATTTGACCGCGCCACAGTGAGCCCAGCTCACTCAAGCCTGGGTCAAACAATGAGTGGTTCATGTGGTGGAAATTATCGGTCCCTGGGCACGCGATATCGGGCTCAGACGGCACTGGCGTGGAAGCGGACGATAGCTTTATGTATGATGTGTGCAGTACCGGCCACTGATCAAGCTTTTTCAAGATACCATCAATCTTGAAAGCCGGCATTTCTCCAAAAACCTTCGAGATATAGATATTGGCGCAAGCCAGACGTTCTGAGAGCGATTGGACAGCTGATATAAAGATAGGGCTGACGAGGGTGACCACGACCATTGCAACAGACAGAATAGACATGTTGCCAAAGGCTGGTTGACGACAGTCAAGCTGAGGAGGAGGATAAGGATAAAGAATTGCGCAAGGATAAATATCGGTAGGGGGAGGCAGGCCTTCTTGTTTTTGGTTTTGTCAAGACGAAGTGAGGAAGAGAGGAAGATAAATACCCAGATGCTCAGCGATTATCAATGGGAGACGGCCACCTCAGCGACAAAGGGTTTAATGGCATTCAATTTGAATCAGCCATTCCGCCATCAACATGTCTCAGTTACCTCAAAGCATGGCATGCAGATGTGCTTGACAAGGGTACAAGAACAAAACACACAAATTGGTTCTTGATCTGCTGCTTGGTTTCAGGTTAGTGACACCAAGTTTTCTGGCCGAAGCCAGAAACCTTCCGAGCCAAACGCTGGTGGGTAAATATGTCTCAACATCCTGAGAAACCTCAAAGCAGAATTCAGATAGATGTGCAATCCACTGCATCAGGAAACGAGGTATCTAAAGAGGTTTTCTTTATTTTTGCAGATGGGTTATGTATGGTCAGCTTGTTGGGACGATATATACAAAGCGTTAAGGACATAAAGGAAGAGTCTGATAAACCAGTAAGTAGCCCTGAGGTTAGCGATCGACTGAAAAGTTCCAATAAGTGAGCTCTTCAAGACAGGCGCTTGCTGAGCACTGCACCGTAATAGATTGTAGCAGCAAGGCTGACCATGTTGACCAGACTTGACAGACCATGGAGTCTGCCGAATTTCTTGTTCAGAGCCATCATCTCCTTTGAGTGGGGTGCAGGGTCATAGCTCTTCTTGCCATCACGGGTTTCTGCAGAAATTTAGCAGCCAGTAAGTGAGATGGGATCACAGGACCCGCAAGCATACCCTGATGCTTCCTCTCCTTCATCGTCCTAACAGTGAGTGGGCGCAGGATAACCTGATTGATCAGCCCAGCCACTGCGACAGTTGCGAGGGGCAGGAGTGTTCCAAATCGATTCTCAGGAGCGAGAAGTCCGGAAATGCCATTGAGCTGAGCACCTTTGCTGGAAGTCAAGGCGACAACTACGGGAAGTGCGGACTGCAGCGTGAAGTACACGGGGAATGTCGCAGTCTGCAACGTTGAGAACTGAGGGCGAGGGAGCACTCGGAAAGCGATAATGCCCCCGATAAATGTCTGTTGCGCCTGAATGTTAACAGGGTAGTGAATATCTAGCTGGCCGGATGAGGTTCACCTGGAACACTTGCACACCCAATAGGGTACCGTAGCTTGCGGCAGAAGTCAGCATATGTTCACATCCTGATAGCAAAGGTTTCTGTACCTGAGAACATGGTAGGGACGAGGGTCAGTCATATTGCCTGTCCAACAATTAATGATACACTTTATAATTTGCCAACAGACGAGCTGGGATCTTCTGATGCAGAGAAGAAGATGGGAAAGGATCAGATGGTTGTTGAAGGAGGTGGAGAGCTAGAGAATGCCGGAACATATTTCGACGCACCCCATGCGTGGAAAGGTAATTGTTGCGACGGCTTTTGTTAGTGCAAAAATATAAACACTTACTGATTTACAATGTTGACGCACCTTTCCCATAATGATGTCATGTGCCTTCGCGTTCTGCCTAACGCCCAATCGGGAAATATCGCGCGTCTGCCTGGAGCATCGTGTTTGTCTATCCGTCAATGGGCAACCTTTATCTGGCCCTCTCTTCCCTCATCTCCTAATTGGATTTCTCTTCTATATCATCCCGAGATCATGGCGGAAAAGGAAGCAACAGTCTATATCGTGGATGTAGGGAGATCCATGGGGGAGAAGCGCAATGGCCGATCAGTGACGGATCTTGAATGGGCCATGCAATATGTCTGGGATCGCATCACAGCAACAGTGAGGATACTATTACACAAGACAGGTCATGAGCTTGCGGCTGATTGTTGGTAATCAGGTAGCCACAGGTCGCAAAACAGCCACAATCGGTGTTATTGGCCTCAAGACAGACGGTGAGACACAAATAGGTCATCAAGTTACGTCTCTATTCTGTACTAATATGAGAACAGGAACCTCTAACGAGCTCGATGATGATCCTCATTTTAAACACATATCGGTGCTTTCAGGAATTCAGCAGTACGTTTCTTCGTTACGCAGGCTTCATTTGCTCATCTGATGTACCAGGTTTCTTATGCCAGATATCCGAAGATTGGCTGCAGTAATCAAGCCAAGCAAGACTGATAAGGGAGATGGTAAACAACTCTTTCTCGTGTTTTGTTAATCAGGATATCGGAAAGTACTCTGACTCTTTCAAGCTATTTCCGCCATCATTTTGGCCATTCAAATGATCGTTACATATTGCAAAAAATTGAAGTACAAACGGAAAATTGTGCTGGTCACAAACGGCCTGGGATGGATGAGCAATGAGGATCTCGACCAAATAACGAAGAAAATCAAGGAAGACAACATCGAGTTGGTGGTTCTGTCAGTGATACCGGCAGAGAGCATGAGGCAGTGTGCTAACTATTTCCAGAGGCACTGACTTTGACGACCCTGATTATGGCTTCAAAGAGGAGGAAAAGGATCCGCAGAAGGTAGAGTCGTATCGTGCTACAGGGAGTGATCTTTCTGACAGAGAAGTATAGGCCGAAAATGAGGCCCTTCTCCGAGGATTGGTTGAAGATTGTGACGGGGCGTATGGAACGCTAGAACAGGCTGTCTCAGAGATGGACATTCCACGCGTCAAGAAGGTTAGAACGGTAGCGACTTTCAAAGGATACCTACAACTAGGTAACCCGGAAGAGTATGACACTGCTCTTCGAATTCCGGTCGAACGGTACTATCGGACATATGTGGCAAAGCCTCCAAGCGCAAGTAGCTTTGTGCTTCGCTCAGACGTGGGAGCTGAACAAGAGCAAGGCGAATCGACTGGACTTGCTGCTCCTTCACAAGAAACGCCTCCCGAGGGTGGCGCTCTCACAAGTGTCAGGAACCTGAGAACATACGAAGTCCCTGATGAGAATGCCCCTGGTGGTAAAATTGACGTGGAGCGGGAGGAACTAGCCAAGGGCTACGAATATGGACGGACGGCAGTACATATCAGCGAGACAGACGAGAACATCACAACCCTCGAAACGTACGCAGTATTGGAACTGGTTGGGTTCATACAAAGTGACAAGGTAAGTTTAACTTCTCTGATTGCACGCGCGAAGCAGGAACTTATGGTCTATTGTAGTATGATCGCTATATGCACATGTCGACAACCAACATTATCATTGGGCAGCGTGGCAATGATAAAGCAACATTGGCACTCTCATCCTTCATTCATGCCCTCTTTGAACTGGAGTGCTATGCTGTTGCTCGCTTGGTGGTCAAAGAGAACAAGCCTCCCGTCATGGTGTTGCTTGCTCCTTCAATCGAACCCGACTATGAGTGCCTCCATGAGGTCCAGCTACCATTCGCTGAAGATGTCCGAACCTATCGTTTCCCTCCTCTGGACAAGGTGATCACTGTCTCTGGCAAAGTAGTAACCGAGCATCGAAATCTGCCGAACAAGGATTTGCTTGATGCTATGAGTGAATATGTGGATAGCATGGAGCTTGTTGATATCGACGAGGACGGGTGAGTCCCTGGATTAGTACCAGTCTGCGCTCTCTCGCTAACATGCCACCAGAAATCCGGTAGAGGGCCTTCCCATCGACGACTCATTTTCGCCGGTATTGCATCGCATTGATTCTGCGATCCGCTACCGTGCTATACACCCCAATGATCCAGTGCCCCCCCCTTCAGAAAATCTAACGAGGCTTTCTCAGCCGCCACCAGACCTGGTAGAGAAATCAAAGCGTTATCTAGAAAAGCTTATGGCGGCTGCCGATGTCAAAAAAGGTTCGCTCCAATCATTTTCCCTCGGGAGAGTCCACCACTTGCTAACCATTTTCTAGTGCCGCCCAAAGTCAAAGGACGTAAGCGTGTTCGGGAGAGCGAGAAACCGCTTTCTGGTCTCGACGTTGATGCCTTGCTTCACCAAGAGAAACGCGCCAGAATCTCTCCTACCAATGCGATTCCCGAGTTCAAACAGACCCTGACACAGGCAGAAACCATCGAGACGATCAAAGACGCCGTGAAGCAGATGACATCAATCATTGAGGATCAGATCAGGAATAGCCTTGGTGATGCAAACTATGACAGGGTCAATGAGGAGATGGGAGTAATGCGGGACGAGCTTATTTCTTTCGAGGAGCCCGCGTTGTACAATGACTTTCTAAGGCAGCTGAAAGACAAGTTGTTAAAGGAGGAACTCGGTGGGGATCGGCAAGAACTTTGGTGGCTGCTTCGACGCAGTAAGCTGGGGCTGATTAGCCAGCGTGAATCTGATCAATCAGATGTGACTGAGGAACAAGCGAAGGAGGTGAGTTTTCGAGTCATTGAGTTTAAGAGGCATCTACTGACGTTCTATAACAACTAGTTCTTATCGGCCCAATCGTAACAAATCACGATGCAGGATGTATTAGCTAGCAATGACGGGAAAGAACGACAATAGATACCAATTTGACGAGCGTCCAGACGGTGCATCATATCCTCCCAGAAATGATTGCTGCTGCTAGAGTAGATCCAAGATAGTGTAGAACCCGCTCAACTGCCGAAAAACATGCAAGTCGCTCCCTCTAAATGGCTCAGAAATAATGTATAGAACTGTGTAGAGGCGGCACCGCCCGTAAGACGCCAAACTAGGATATTTTGCCAACCCTCTTCTTGCCGATTTCGATCTTCTTTTGTAACCTTTAGGTGACAGGCATTAGAATGGGTTATTAGAGATAGAACCAGGGTTGATACATACCTGTCATTATCTTCATCCGTGAGCTTCAGGAGCTCATTCTGAACCTCCAACTCAGCATTGATAGCAATCCCCAGTTCCTTCTGGCGTAGTACAATCTTCCTCAACTCCTCGATACTCATATCTTGATCCTCCATCGTCTGCTTCTGCAACTGTAGAACACCTTGATTATCCAGCTCGCGAGTCCGCTCCGTCTCCTTGCCCAGCACCCTCCCCGAACGAGCAGGCTTCCGACTCGCAGGCCCAACCAACGCCTCCTTGTCTTGTATTGACGCAACCGCATTGTCAATCCTACTCTTAGCAGCCATGGCGTTCAGCAAATCCTCCAACCCATCCTTCTCCTTCCTCGCGTTGATCAGCAAGTCCTTCCTCCGTCGAAGCTCCCCTTCGCCCAGCGTATTCCCGCTCCCCCAACTCCCCCTCTTCCCGGACGCTATGGACCTCGTATCCGCATTCGCATCACCAAGATTCTTCAGACCGTCCTCCAACGCCCCGATCAGATTCCCAGCCCTCACAAGACTGCTCTTCGCCCGCGCAGAACTCTCATGCTGCTTCTGCGGCGTCGTTTCCTGATCCCGCCGTGTGAGATGTAGCCGCGCATCATGCAGGTGCGCCTTCATGTCGCGGTAACAGTCAAGCCACAGCGTCGGGTCCGTAATCGCGCTCTGTGAGCCCACCGCGCCGGGCTCTGTGATGGCCGCATGCAGCTTGGCTGAGGTCGTGGCGCTGCCGTTGCCGACGGCGGAACTGGGGAGATTCAAGAACGCGCGCCAGGCGCTGGAGTTGCGCCATCGGGGGTCGTCTGCTTCGTTGATGGCGCGGAGATAAGATTCCAGGCCCTGCCGGCGTTCTTCCCGGAGGGTTGTGTTTGAGACAGTGTTGGAGAACCAGTGTTTGCCGGGTAGGGGGGCTGGTGGCGGGGCGTTGGTTTGATTCAGGAGGGAGGTGTGGAAGGCGACGAAGTCGGAGTAGCGCTTGGAGAGGGTGAAGGAGCGCAGGGGGAGGCGCAGGGTGATATTGTAGATTGTGTAGGGGGGTGAGGTGTGTGAGGTGCTCGCGGTTGGGATGGAGATTTCGACCTTTGGAGCCATGGTGGCGGCTTTTTTCGGAGATGTAGATGGTTACTTATGTACTTGTCTTCATCAGCGTGAGAGAACAAAACGACACTCTTCAGTATTCGATGGAATTGAGGCGATGAGGAGAGGCATGGGCGTTGAAGGATGAATGACGAACGGAGATAAGAGTCGGTTGGGGCAGCGCAGCCTAAACAATGACGCAAAGAGTCATTCGTCCGCCGTTCATTAAACCACATGCAAAAGCCCACCAGCAGATAGATCTCAGGATATCCCTTCCATCGTGTGCTGAAGTATTATTGTATGACTCCTGAAATAGATACATTTCTATTTACTAAGTGCATAAATTCAAATTTCTTCGCTTTCCAGTAGGCAACAGAAGACTATGCTAAATGGTCCATCAATCCTCACTCTAAGTGAAACTATCGACAAAAGTCAAATTGGGTATCTCGGCTTTGCCTAGGGGTAAAGGCAGGTTAGAAGTATTTCAAAAGACGACATAGTATCGAGATCATGCTACGTTGGCAGGCAATGAGGAATCAATCCACAACTCCCGCTCCTTGAGAAGATCCCTTTGCCCATAGTACTCGCCAACCACGGTGATGATCATGTCGAGCATAGCACGAGTCTGCATCGCCACTTCAACAGTACTGTCCTGTGTGCTCTCTTCAGCGTCATTAGCGACGTCGGATTTGTCTGAACTGGCGGCTTCACGCGTCTCATTTTCATTGACCTGAAGCATCGCTTGAAGGCGCACTTTTGCTGCCTCGAGGTCTTCCGCAGTAGACGGCTCCCTTGGCGCATCTTGCATTTCATGGTCAGTCTGCTCAGTGGTGAGCTTATTCTCTTGAGCGTCCTCGGGATGACCATGATTGTCCTCCGGAATCTCGTCGTCATCCGATTCCTCATTCGACAGATCATCGTCTCGCCGGGCAGCCTTGGTCTTCTCATCCTCCTCTCTCATCTTATGCAATATCTTCACAGCTCGTTTGCCCAAATCTCGAATATCGCCCACTTCTTCAGTCCCCAGTTGTCCGACATCGCGGCACTTGCCCAACAGTCCCCAAGCCCAGGCTCCAATCCGTCTGACTCGCTCCGCATCCCCACTTCTGACATTCTCGGACATCAGCCTGGCCATTATCCCCAGCACACCCAATACGCTGTCCATATCCATACAGGCCAGCTGAACCGTCTGCGGGTCCACCGCTAACAGAAGCCGTCGCCACTCCTTGCGGGCAGTCTTCGAATGTCGGGGGAAACTGATCGGATGCGAATCGTCCAGTGCAGCAATCGCGCTCGATGGTGGCGTGCATTTCAGGATGGATCGGAGGAGGAGAAAGCGATGGTGGAGGAGATTGTAATAGCTCGACTGCGCACCGGAGTATTCGTCTTCCCGTAGTCCCGTAGATGCTTGCGCGACTTCCGGTTCGGCAGGTGCGGCCATGTAGACGCCCTCTGCGAAGATGCCGTCGCGCAATGGCGTAGGTGCTGGTTGGGGCTCTTGCTCCTCTGTGATCGCATCGTTTGTCTTCTCGGTTGGCGTCTCCGTAGGTTTGGGAGCGGTAAACAGGAAAGGCAGAGAGTTGGCTTCGGATCTAAACTCTCATAAAAGAGTCATTGCCGTGATTAGCTTTCGAAACCACCGAATGCTCGTCGCAAGTGAAAACTAGACATGGGGCAAAGGACATGTAGACATTTAGCAAGCGGGGAACAGGAACAGAAATTTGGCGAGGATCCGAAAGGGAAAAAGCTTACCGGACCATGCGAAGATACTCCATGCCATCCTCTGCTTCACCGTAGAAAAGCTCATGCTCCACTTCGACGTCCAAGCCCGGAAAGGCGCTCTTTTGCCCATATACGGGGTGGTTGCGAGGGCGTTCGTAGGGCGTCACGGCGGGTGTCATCTCGTCGGCATCATCCTCTTCTGCATACGACGGACGGGGACGCTTTGAGTAAGGAGATGAACCAAAGCCAGATGCGGGTGGTTTCCGCTTCTCCGGCATGATTTGAATGTGATTTTGCGTTTCGGAGCGTTGTTGTTCTGATGCTGACATGATTCATGATTCATGATTCTCCGAACCAAAAAGTTCCAGCCTTGGGAGCTTGGGCCACCTCTTAAAAGCTGAACGGATGCCTTGGCAACCAAAATGGCCTCCATGAAAGAACGCTACGCAGACAGTCAGATCCGATAGTCTCTGAATACGATTATGCTGCTTATCCAGTCTCATGTTTTTCATTATACTTTTGTTCATACGGGTATGTAATGTCGTCGCTAGCTAAACTAAATGCCTAAGGGCGCAGGCGCTGGGGGTCACGAGGGAACAGACTTGCCAAACGGACATTAGGCAGGCCCAGGAAGAACATGACGATACGGTTCAGGCCCAGACCACCACCCGCGTGGGGAGGACAGCCCTGGCGGAAAGCAGCCAGGTAATCTTCGAAGCCCTCCTGCTTGGGATCGAGGCCCTTGGCGGTCATCGACTCCTCGAGTTCCTTGATGTCATTGATACGCTGCGCTCCAGACATGATCTCCTCGCCACGCATAAAGAAATCATAAGAGTTGGAGAACTTGGGGTCCTGGGGGCAGGCCTTGGTGTAGAAAGGCCGGACGGCCATAGGGAACTTGTCCAGCACGTAGAAATCAGTGTCGTACTTGTCGCGGATGATCTGACCCAGCTGCTTCTCCATCGCTGTGGTCAAATCGTTCTCGAATCGCTCCTGCTCGGAAACATCGACACCGGCCTCCTTGAGCAGAGCCACGCCGTCCATGTAGTTGAGTCTCAGCGCCTTGCCATCCTTGGGAAGTTTGAAGTCGCCAGCCTTGGGGTACGACTTCTGGATAATGGCAATCTGATCGTTGTAACGCTCCTTGAGTTGGGTGAGAATGAAGACGAGGAGGTCTTCAGCGAACTCCAGGACCTCGTGGTAATGGCTGCGGAATGTCTTCTCGAAATCGAGACCGGCGAACTATAAGTTGATTAGGATTGATCGATTTTCAGCAAACAGTTTCAATGGCATACCTCGGTCAAATGTCTGTGAGTATTGCTCTCCTCAGCACGGAAGACAGGAGCGATCTCGAAGACGCTCTCCATGTCACCTGCAATGCACATCTGCTTGTACAGCTGGGGACTCTGCGCCAAGTAGGCGTTGCGCTTGAAGTACTTGACCTCGAAAACATTGCTGCCACCCTCTGTGGCGGCACCGACTAACTTGGGAGTGAAAATCCACCTCGATCCGCTCTTGATCATGTACTCTGCGAACAGCTCCGCAACACCACTCGAAATCCAAGTAATGGCCTGGCTAGTTTCTGTTTGTAGATCAAGAACGCGGTTATCCAGACGAGTCTTGAGAGTGACAATAGGAGCACCCTCTGCGTCGACCAGATTGCCCTCCTCAGTCGTCTCCGGGGGCGGTCTCTCGGCATCCTTAACCTGCATAGGAAGCATCTGGGCGGCCTCCGCGATCATGTAGACTTTGCGAATGTGGATTTCAAGGTCGCTAAGTGTAGCCGAAGAGATCGGGATAGCAGGCTTCTTGACGATACCGGTAACCTGGACGATGGAGTTGACGTTCAGACCGCCCGTATACTTGACCATCTGTCTCGAGATGGGCTCCGCAGCCGCAATGACAGCCTGCACCTTCTTTCCCTGCTGCCTCAGCATCAGGAAAGCAAGTTTAGCACTCTGAACACGGGCATTGTCCACACGAGCCACCACGGTAACCTCCTTCTCATAGTGGTCGTCGCCGAGCTCGGAGAATTTCGTAGAAGGGACGACATCTTCGGATTCGGGGAGCTGGCCGTACAGACCCTTGGCGGTATCGTTGGCTTCAGCAGCGGCAGCTTGAGCTTTCTCCTGGGCCGCACGCGCCGCAGCCTTCTCGGCCTTGGCCTTTTCCTTTGCGGCCTTCTTCAAGGCACTCTTGCTGGGACCCTTTTCAGCTCCTTCGGCGGCGGCGGCCGCGGGGGTTTCCTCGGGCTTGGGGCGAGTGGGCAATTCGGAGTCCGCCATGGTCGCTGGTGTTTCACAAAGTTTGCAGACTGAATCGGGGGAGGTGGGCAACTCGTTACGACTCTCTCAACCTCATGAGTCAATGAGATGAGCTTCGACTCACCCCGCCAAATCATCCTAGCCCTAAGCCCTAGGAGGGGCTCCCTTCGGGGCACGTGTTTGTGCCTTAATGCCTCAGGTATCTAATTACAACGTTCTCCTTATGGGAGCCCTGCATCAAATGCTTCAAAATAAGACTCCAGGGGCAGCAGTTCAATCTTCAATCCTCACAATCACCAAGAGGATTACCACCTGCTCTAGCTGGATAGGTTCGATCCTTGCTTCAGTGCATTTACTGAAATAAAGGTAGTCCTGATTTTCTTCTGAGCGATGAGACAAAAATCAAGGCAAAGAAAATGTATTTATTTCAGTCCTGGGAACGCTTTTGTTCCAGAAAGCAAATCCAATGCAAGAATTCCGTGGTATCTCAGATATTGACCTATCTAACGCAGCTTTGCTGACTCTATATATGCTTGCTCCCACTCGAATAATCAATAATGTATGCAGTTCGCTCTATACAAAAATGAACAATCCAGTTGATCCAGTCTTTCATTCGGTGAGTTTCCACCCAGAAGTCTTTATTCCCCATTCGACAGCCTTCTGTACGTCGTCAACGATAACCTTTGGAGTCCAAGCGGGTTCTCCTCCGCGATAGACACCAGTGCGCACGAGAATCGAATGCCAATTGCTGCCATGTCTGCTGCGGTAGGTGTTTGCGCCTCGGATATCGGACTCTGGGTTGTCCCCAACCATATAAACATTCCGTAATGGCCTAACGGCATCCGTCTCAAAAGTCCTAGCGCGATTGCGCAGCAGTTGGTGCTCCGCGAACTCATACGTTCCTTGGTATGGCTTGCCGATGATCGTCTTCTTCAGCTCGACGCCTTTGCTTGGCCCACCGGTGATCGCGGCCCAGGTACCTTCCAAGGCCTCGCGAAAACCTCCCTGGCCGAGACGCGGTAAATGGTAAGCAGCTGCCCACCACAAATCTGGGTTTGAAAAGTACAGATGCGGCTGGCCGTCTTGCAAGAATCCCTTGTTTGGGAGATCCGTTCGCCCGTTCTTGTCCGATAAAGTACCCAATACACCCTGCGATGACAGTAGAACGTCGATAATCACATGAGCGTCCAAAGCCCAGTCGCGGGGGTCATTGAACACGAAGATGGCGTCAATTTTTAATCCCTTGGTTGGATCTCGAGGATCCAGAGGGTTCGGTATCGGCCTCGCAAATTTCTTGTAATAATCTTTGAAAACATCGGAGAACGGCCAAATGGATGGATTGGCCATGAAAATATCGCCAGGAGTCACCACATTCTTGAAGCCATACCGCTCCGCCACCAGGCGACAGCGATCACCTTTACCTCCGACAACTAGCACGCATTTGTTCTCCAAGGAGCTGTGTTCATCAGGCCCCTTCACAAGCTCCGCAAAAGGAGAATGGCTTTGGATGATGGCTGAGGCGTCCAAGGGTACCTTGAGCTTCTCACTGATCTCTGCCACTCGCTCTGTTTCATGTTTCCCACCCCCGTTTGTCAAAAGAATAAATGGAATCCCTTGGTCCTTGAGAAGTGCTAATGACTCGGCCGCACCAGGGATGGGCTTGGACGACCGGAGGAGTACACCATCGATGCTAGGTCACAATATGGTTAGCGAGGGTATTCTTAAATTGAGATGGACTCGAAACTTACTCAAATGCGAATGCAAAGTCTGGAATCTGAGATGTGGAAGTGGCAGTCTGGATGGCTCTGCGACCAAGCCCGAATGACTGATAAGAGCGAGAGTATACGCTCTGCAACAGTCCAAAAGAGCGCCAAAGAGGTTGCGGTCTCATTCTAAGCGACCGTAGCTAATCAAAAGAATGTATATGCTCCGTACAAGTGATAAATGTATAGAAATACCAGTGACAACGCTGCAATTGAGTGTAGAATTTGAATTGACTCAGTCGGAGACGGGGAGATAAATCGGAGTAACAACGACAGCGGGAAGCCGACCGACAGCCGCAATAATAATAATATTAATGAGATCATCCCCCGATTATTATCTCTTATCAGACCAACATCAACTGCCCTCTACGGAGTACGCAGCTTTGATCCCAAATCGCTTGATTCTTAAGTACTCTGCGACATTATAATGGCATTCTGCAGCTTATACGCCCCAGATGCACTCTACTCGCCAAATCTATCTTCCTACCGAAATCGTTGTGCAGATCGTCCGCTTCGTTGCTGCAGATGAAGCCCATCGTCAAGAGGCGCTGTACGCATGCTGCTTAGTATCGCGACAGTGGTACTCCGCAGCCATCTCCTTTCTGTATGAAAAGCCTCGGCTACATCAAGGAAAGTCTTTCCAGCAGTTTGTGTCGACTATCTCTCCAAAAGTCGGTGTACGAAGGAATAAGCTGAATCTGGGAAGTTTTGTCCGCCGCCTGGATCTCAGTCGCCTGGTGCACCATAGCTCCAACAGTGTGACTGCTAGACTG
Organism: Aspergillus thermomutatus; assembly: GCF_002237265.1. Lineage (NCBI taxonomy): Eukaryota > Fungi > Ascomycota > Eurotiomycetes > Eurotiales > Aspergillaceae > Aspergillus > Aspergillus thermomutatus. The sequence goes on from NW_020798050.1 coordinate 150,593, forward strand.
CTTGGTCGAGTCAAGGAGAACCTAGAAGTTTTCCTGGCTCCAAGAGTGTCATTTGCGTAAGTATTGGCTCTCTCATTTGGACGTGTCGGCTCTTCTTTTCATGACAATGCTTCTCAAGCTTCGATCAATCGATATTTGCCGCATATTCTCCAGAAAATGATTGACCATTTCTAACATCGATTACAGTGTCAACAGCCTTCCTGCTTTGTCGAAATGCACGAATCTCCGCCATCTTGATCTCTCTCTAGTTGTGGATCCGATTCCCTTCCCCGATCTCAAGAAATCGTTAAGTCGTCTGCCGCGACTGCGCACCCTTCGACTTCCCCACTCAACCAATCTCGATGTTCCCGACTCATCACGGACAGAATGGCCTCCCCTCCTTCACAAACTGCAACTGAGCGGTCACTTCTCTGCCACCACGATCCCCTCATTTTCCTGGCCGCCTGCCCTCACCAGCTTGACTTTGAAGAATTGCACGGATTTGTCAGTGACCAGCATTGCCTGCTTGCTCAGTAGTCCGCAGCTGAGCGAGACCCTAAGACACCTTGCAATATCCAATGCGAATCGTGGGCTTGAGCCTGGGTCTATCAACGCTGTGACGGCGTTCCTGCCCGACCTGACATCTCTGAGTGTCCCCGGTGACATGGTAGATGAGACCTTCTTCGATGTTCTATACTCCTTGTCACCTCCACTGGCTCTTGAAGTGCTCGAGTTCGACATGCCATTCTCGGACCCAATACTCCATTTTGAAACAGCATCCTTAATAATGGCGCTAAGCAAAGGCCTGCGTAACGTCCGCTCCATTGGATTTTCGGATATCTTCTGCACCGACGAGCGCATTGTCGAAGACGAAGGAGTTGACGATGTCCTTCATAAACATGCTAAGCAGAGAGCTGAACAAGGTGTGGTGACCGCGGTCGATGAAACTGAAGTCGGTGTATATTACATGTGACTGGCATGGCTTTCCTATCTATGAGATTGCATGTACACGCCGCAGACGATTCATGATTATGACTTATGACCTCGGTACACTGTTTCCCTATGATGACAAAAGTGGCTTTCGCTGGTGTGAACTTAGACCATGTCTTTTTCCGTTATGTCAACATCATATACTCTAGACACAGTTGCTTCACAGCTAGAATGTATCAACAATAATGTACTACCAAAATGCATAACCTGTTTACCATGTACCGGCTGACAAGCCCAGAATTTATGCTATGTAAGATTTTCAGGCGCTTGAATTATCAATATCATGAAGCTCATTTAAAAAAAGTTTACTTTCATACGTAGGGATGCATGGCTGTCGATGGGGAATTCATCGCTCTGTACGGAGTAGACATATCGTTCTCCTAATGAGCAGCAAAATCAGAACAAAAGCTCAAAATAATGACAGGCTCAACTCTTGACCGGCAACAAAGATGTTTGATCAAACAATAAGATTAGAAAGAGATCAGTCCATTGTTTCGTTCTGCCAGTCTTATCGTCGCGAGCATTTTCTGGGACAGTCGTGGACCTTGGATTCCTGTTGAATGGCTTCAAACATACCGTACCTAGGTAGAGAATAAGCTATGGCATCAGAAACAATTCTTTCACATCTACACGCTATCGCACTGTACAGGTTTGCGCGAGAGATCTAAAACAGGGACTTGAGACATTTTTGATCTGTCTGCTTCTTCGACTAAGTGCACTCAAGGTCTAACTAAGGACCCCTTGAGTCATAGTACTGCCCTCCTGGGACGGTAACGAGGCGAGAAAATGAGAGAAACAAGGGTACGGAACGTCCAGAAGACGCCAAAATAGAGAATATGGGGTAGAATGATCAAAGAAGATGACAGAGAGGCAGAAACAAGTGGATAGTGGGTTTTGGAGACTACACAAAAATATTCATCGCATCTAGCTTGACACTTCAATTATAGAAACTGGCAATTGAAGGAAAGAGGAAGGAACAAAACGCAGGAAATGGTTCTGGTCTCATGAAAATGCAGAATCCGTCATTAGTGCATGCCTGCTGGAACCTGCACCATTACAATATACAACCTTAAGCAAGAGCTGCCATGACAGCAGGAGCGACACCTTCCTCCTCCGCTCGGATGGTGATCTTGGTAGTGACTCCCGTCTTGCTTGAGAAAGCCATCTTGATCAAAGCTGCTACCCTGCCACCTGACACAGTCTTGCCGAAGAGCTTGAGCGTATGTGTGCTGTTGCTAAGAGCCACATCTGATCCTTCCAGAGGCTGGAGAGAAAGGGCGGTGATCAATTGTTCGGTTGCATCTGCAGCTAAGTCAGTATGTCGAGCTGGATTCACGTTGAAACGTCGAATTCGAGACGCACCTGAGATGCTCTTCATGTTACTGAGCTGTAGAGTCTCACTGACTTCCTCCCCGTTCGCACCGGTCTGCTCCCAAACGTGGTCAAAGCTGCCGGCAAACGTGGGAATAACATAGTCGCTGCCAGTAAGCTCCAAGTCCTCGACTTGGTACTCGTCCTCATATCCGCTATCCTCCGGCTCACCGGTTGTAGGGTCAATCTCTTTGCTGGTAAATTTCAAGATATTTGTAAATGATGTGACAGGGAAGCTGTCTTCACCGGCGAGTTTCTTGAAGGTGACGTATACGATACCAGGCTCATTTGTAGCCAACTTGGGAGCGGGCACGATGAACTCTTCTTCCAGGACGTCTTCCTCGGAAGGAGTGGCGACTACCGTTACATCCTCAAGAACGGTATCGGGCAGAGTGTTCTTAACGTCGTACTGCAGCACAATGTGCTCTTTGAAAACATGCTTGACAGCTGTGACCACGTATTCCGTCTCGCTCTCAGTAAGTTCTACAGGCACAGAGGACTTGAGTAGAGTTCCGTATGCCTTGAGCTCCGGAATCTGCATGAGCTGCTCGGCATATTTCTGAGTTGCCGCTGCGGTTGCCGCCTCGGCCACGCCGTTGGCCTTGCCCTTGGGAGGGCCGGCAGAAGGAGCTTTGAGGGTGGGAGTTGCAGTCGTGAGCTTCTTGGTTCTCTCTTCGGCCAAGGCTTGTTCTTGTGTGACAACAGGAACCGTGGCAACGTCGAACGCCGCGGCAAATGTCTCCTTGTTTGTTGATGTCACGTACATAACAAGCTGATGTTCGAACGTAGAGAGAGAAAACATAGAATCTAGTTATGTGAGTTACGTTACCGAACATTTCAGGTGGAAATCAGACAGAGTTATACATACCGTTCTTGATGAATCGTTCGGCCATCTCGTCCTCTTCCGCCATGAGACGAAGGTTGAGAGCGGCTCGGTCTCGTACCTCATCATCTGTATCGTCAAGGCAGCGTGCAAGGAGGACGGAGACACTGGATTTCACTTCAGGATCCTTTTGTCCAACACCAAACTTGGCCAGGGCCGTTACAGCGGCAGCTCGTACGATAGCATTCTCCAGGACGACTCTGTTGTAGATGTAGCGGATGTACTTGGTGGGATGAGATGTCTTGGGTCCTTCTACACCGAGGAGGTGCAGAATTCGGACCGACAACTTGGTGAATTCACAGTCCTCAATAAACTCGCAGAGGTGGGCAAGAGCTAGTTATTGTTAGTTGAGTTGCCGAACAACCAGGTTAGAAAAAAGTTGGGGTTGGGGGTTCGCACCATCTTCTTTGCTCTCAGGAACGAATTTAATCAGGTCGAACATGCTTTCAACGACACTCCGCTTGAATTCATAGCCACCCTCATCCCTGAGTATGCCGCTGAGGAACGCCAGCATGCCGGCCTGCTTGCTGGGGAACTTCAAGCAGAGAGTCCGAATAGCCTCGACGATAGTTATCTTGAACTCATCCGTGATATCGGCCATAAAACCGGAGATCTGCTTCATCAAGCGATCAACACTGGCCTCGTTGCCAGTCTTGAGTAGTGTTGTGATGGCGAAAGTGGCGATGGAACGGTTGGAATTGGAGATAAGAGATTCAATGTCGGGGTTGCACACATTGACAACATGAGGCTTGAAGCTGGCAAAGTTGTGGAGGATACGGATGGCAGCAAACTTGGTGATGGCGCGGGGAGAAGAAAGGAACAACTGAAGAACATGAACAGCCTGGGACGCTTCCGCATCGGTGACATCGCGCATATCGCAGATTGCCTTTGCTGCCTCGAAGTTGACCATCTCATGCTTATGCCGGAGCCAGCTATCAAGCATCTGCATCATCGGTTTCCTCAGGCCTGGATCCTCCTCCGCCAGCTTCGCCGCTAACCGCACCAACAATACCAGCGCGGCGGGGCTCTTCACAACACCAGCTGCTCCATACTGCTGAACCATCTTCACTAAAGCCATCCTATCATGCGAGCGCATCTGGTACAAGAGACCAATGGCATGATATTGAGTCATAAAGTTTGATTGCGAGATAGCGTGGCTCGAAGAGCTGCCGCCGAAGCCAAGGAAACCGGTCGACTGCTTCGATGCGGATGCAGCTTCCTGCGTCTCACTCTGCCATCTACGGACGACATCGCGCGCAATTGGAAGGAGGTGGTATGAAGAAACCAGGGCGGCGGAGGAGACAGAGGGGGTCTTGTCGACAATAGCGGTTTTGATCAATCGCTCGATACCTTGCACGGTGGTGGCCTTTACGAATTGCATCAGCTACTAAGCAGGAAGAACACAGTATAACAAAGGGTGCTCACATCAATGATGCGGCACAGAGCCCGAATGGCGTTTGCTCTGTACAGGACGTCGCTACCGACAGCGGTATCCTTCATGATAATGCTTGTCGACATGATGACATCCTCCGCCGTATTCGCGAGTTCTTTCAGAATCAGATAGACCATTTGCCGCAGGGAAGGATCCTTGTTCTGGAACAGCTTGGAAATGCCGAAGAAGAGAGTGGTCGCCTCGTTCGTGGGGAATTGCTCCCCCGTAAACAGGAGGACCGCGATCTTGGTCAGGAGGGTTCGACATCTTCGTGGAGAAATTGGAGAGGAATTGAAAAGACGTGCTATCAACCGACAAAGGGTAGAACATAATTAGTTAATTGCCTGGTAGTTAGATAGCATCTTCAGGGGAACTGGTAATCCCCTTACCATCTTGGAAGACGGAGGTCCGATCAAGCTTGATCATGACCTGATCAGCGTCCTCATCCTTTTTGACGTAACTCATGGTGAAAGAAGCTGCTGATCTAACAGCAGCAGAGAGCTCTGTTCCGATACTCTCTTCTCGTGTAAGTTACCGGTAAAGGTGACGCCGGGGTCAACGGTAGAATAAGGGCGGGTGGGTAAGTATTATGGGTAAGTCGGTAGCAATTGGGTGTGCAGGCGGTGTAAACGATTACCGCACCCTCATTATCCGCGAGGGTTGGAGATAAAAAAAGAAGAAAATGAAAGGTCAGGCCAGAAGGAGCAGTGTCCAATCTCGAGGCAAGGCTACTGACCCTGTTCCAGGGAAGAATCGTGCATGAATGGAGAGGTTGTTGCCAAAGCAGCTCCCGATGCCATCGAACAATCTCCAGGTGGCCTTCCGCGTCTGTGGGTGCTCCAGCCACTGTGGCTGATGCTGCAAACAGAGCAAACACGCGGCATGTACATCATCTAAACCACCACTCCGTAGCTTCAACAAACAATGGCATGGGAGGTATCATCTATCTAAACTTGTGATTTCTGTTCCTAACGACGGATCAACCTTCTTCTCATCATGGAAGTCCAAGTAAACCCGAACGAGGATACTGAGTGGTAGGCGAAATTAATCCCCGCAATTCCTTCACCAAAGCCCCGATAATCACTCACCCCACCATAGGAATGACATTCTCCGCAAACATGGCATTATCCCCGAAAAGCCCCAGGACCCCGAACCATTGATCCAAGAGGCCCTCGTGGAGGCCGAACGAAAAGCTTACGAGAATAGACTCGAAGACAAAGATCTAGATGAGCTGCACGATCTTGAGGATGAAGAAGACGAGGAATTTCTCGAACAATACCGGTACGTCGCAACCATGAGAACCCCCGATATCCCAGCTGCGAGCTTTCGAGCTTTCCAAGTACTGACCAAATCCAGCCAAAAGCGCCTCGCCGAACTCTCTACCCTCCAAAAAACCAGCATCTACAACCAAGTCTACCCGTTACAAAAAGTCGACTACGGCCGCGAGGTAACTGAAGCCTCCAGCAATTCGTTCGTGCTTGTCCACCTCACATCCACAAGCGGGAACGCCGAGTCGCGGATCCTGTCCGAGCTATGGCGTCAACTAGCTGCGAAATACGGCGACATTAAGTTCTGCGAGATCCGGGGCGATATGTGCATTGAGGGATATCCGGAGCGGAATACACCGACGATTCTGGTTTACAAGGACGGAGAGATTAGAAGACAGCTTGTTACATTACGGGAGCTCAATGGACCCAGGACTAAGCTTGAAGGTGCGTTTGTTGATCGTTGATGCTGGAGTTGTATAGATGTTGGCTGACGTCGTCTCGCAGACCTTGAGCGGATGCTATTGGATCTGGGTGCCTTGAAAGAGAGCGATGTCCGTCTAAAGAAGCGATCTCACTCGTCAGATCAGGAGCGTCCATCAAACATCAGGAGTGCGAACGTGGAAGATTACGACGATGATTGGGACTAAGAAAAGGATGGCTGTGAATAATATTTTAGTACGGGATTGCTATGGTCATGCTGATTGTATGATAACGGTTCGTCGATTTTCTGTTTCCGCTATGCATACGATGAAATATGGGACAAACTCGAAAGTGATACGGGTCATCTGGATTGTTGATCAACTCACCTATATTTACGGATTGAGGCTCCGAGTTCATGTTAAAGGATAGGTGACTGGGATTCGAGAGCACAGTTCTCCTTTATGAACACAAGCACGTATATATCAAATTATGAATCATCAGTCGTCCGGTAGCGTCTCACAGAAGAAGATAGAATGAACAACCGTAACATCAAACGCTAGCATTTTCGGCAATCATTGCTTCATATCCCAACACCAACATTCATGTGTGCGTTGATGAAAAATAAATGAGAAAGGTCAATCGATAAGCAAATACCAATCCCAGCCTCGATTCCAGCGCCAAATAACACCCTTCGACATAGCGCCGTATCCTCCCATAATCAGCTTCCAAACGCACAAAAATACGTCCCAAAATCATAACTCGGCCCGAATTCGTCTCTGCCAAGATCATATCAATTCATCATGGCCAGCCGCAGCGCTCGCCTCAATGGCCCGGAGCACCTGGCCTTCCCTGAACGCCGGACCCTGCCCGTTACACTGAGCCATCCCCTTCAATCGATTAGAGACATCCCCGATATCAACCAGACCCCGCTTGTAAAGCTCATGCCCCTGGATAAGATCCCAGGTCGCCCCGGCATCGAGGAGCCTCTCCCCCGTCTCCTCGCAGATCGTCACCCGATGGGTAGGCGCAGGCTCCCCCTTCGGTACAAGATTCGTGTAAAAGTCAGTAGGGGTGTACTTCATCGGTCCTGTGACGGTTGGCTCCGAGTCCAGATGATGGGCCTGCGAACTCGCCAATTGGCCCGATGTAGCCCGTAGAACCTCATTCTCCGTTGCGTACTTGGCCAGCTCCCGCTTCAGCCGTTCGTTGTCTGCGGCTAGGGTGGTGGATTCTTGCTCCAGGGTGCTGACTTTCTCTTCCAGTTCGCGGACATGACGCTCCTTTCGTTCGCGAAACGCTCGCTGACTGAAGGCACCGATCCGGGGTAATGTTAGCAACAATTATTCCACAGCATGCTTTCAGTGCGGGCATGTATTGCAACCCTAACGCTCTCACGGGACTGAATGAATGAATCACATACGCAGCTCGGTTCTGTGCCTTGCGCTTACTTTGCGCTGGAGTCAGGTTGTCCTTTTCCTCGCTGCTGCTCCGATGCTGGGGTTGGTCATCGCCGCCTTCGATGGATCCGGGCTCCGCATGGCTGTTGGGAAAATCATTGCTCGAAACCGAGTGTTTGGAGAAGGATTCTGGTGGAGAGTGTGGTGGCGGGACGAAAGATGAAGGGGCGGCGGGGTTCTGAATGCGAAAGGAGGGATCAAATGAATGATAATTCTAGGATAGGTCAGGGTTAGTATCAGATCCGCATAATCGGCAACGTAGGGAAAGCAACTAGAGAAGTAAACGGATCATGGAGATCATCGCCATGAGAGGCTGGATTGTTCTGATCGGGTGTTGGTAGGCCGTGAAGATTGTAGAGGGAGAATGGCTGCTGAGACTGAGGATCGGAATAAAATGAGTAGTCCATATCTCTGTCTGTGCACTTCTCTCAAAGCTCAAAGCACGTCTTCTTGCAGTAGATGATCGGCCTAAGAGAGAAAAGGTAAAAATTAAAGGTTGCTTAATCGCCGAGATGGTTCCTCTTATCGATGGGGGACAGGAGGTACGGAGATAGATGGGGCTGAGCCTTGGGAGTTCGGAGAGAACAACTCCAAGTGCTAAGAGTAAAGGAACTACTTAGAATAACACGAATGCAAAGCAATCGAAATTCGCCGCTTCGAATAATTGACACAACCTCTTGGCGAGCATGGCACAATTTTGCGCAATCCTAATGATGAAGATGTAGATATGATGAGTTTATATTGAAAGCACCTCGGGACAACGTGGGGGGTGGGTTCAAGCGTTCAAAAAGCGACCCAGAATCAGGGACATCATCGCAACTTCATTATTGATGTCAACTAAGGAAATTGCTCCTGATAATCTGACCAAATAGAGTACAAGAGTTTTCAAGTGATTCATCAATGTCACCACCCACTGAGAGTCCAGTTCTTTACCACGTCACATCTATGACTTCCGCATTTGCTCCCTAGGACACAAAAGGAGCTAGAGACAATTACGAAAAGTGCAAGCCCTGCGATACTGCAAAGATGAATGAAATTGATTGACGACAAAGGACTGAAATATTATTTGAGTGAATGAAGAGACAATTTGAGAGAACCTAGCTGGGAGCTTTCGGGTTGGCTCGCGACAGATCCTCGCAGATTGACTCCTCGACACAAAGCGAGAGGAGAGCACGGAAAAACACATCAAAGCCATAAGATGCCGTTAAAGAAAACGCAAATCGACGTGATACCACCCCGGAAGCGACCCTAGCCATTTTCCGTCGCCAATCACCCAAACGTAGAGACGCATTTCCCTCGTGCCTGACCCACTGCAAGTCGTCCCATTATCCTCATAACCGAACAGTCGTGAGATAAATTTGTTGAAAGGACAATAGCAGGGACCTCAAGAGTAAGACACCCAGAAACTGCTGTCTCCCACCACATCATCGCAGGTCGTTCCTTCTGTCATCGTCCCCTGTTGACACGTCGATAACTCACAAGAAAAACGATAGAAAGTTAATGAAAGCATGCAGGACATAAGACGATGAGAAGTGCAAGAGCAAGATGGGGTTGGAAAAGTATTGAGACAGGGCAGTAGATGATCAATCTGAGGATCCCCAGCGACATTTGTCGACATTCTGATAAAGCTGCTCCGTCAATACTGATGATCCCGTTTATGCATCTCTTATCACCCGACCCACCCGGCAAATTGCGGGGACTGAAAATCTCGATTCAAGTATGAATTCGAGCGACTGAACCAAGGTGGGTGAACGGGTAGAAATAGCCGCAGTAAAAGCATTTCGAGGCCGCTATCGATTTTCCTTCAAAAAGCGTTCGCGTATCGAGTATAAAAGTCGTGAACGGTGGGGGGATTGAGCGTTGAAGAAAAGCCTCCACCGAGCGAAAACACGAAAGACCGATAAGCGAATTGACAAATTTGAGAACGATGAGCGGTCCGTCGAAACGTTGAAGATCGAAAGACGATCGGGACTGGATAAAGGGCTGATAGAGTGCATGGGAACAACAAAAGGAAAAAAAGAATGGAGATCCAGGGCAAAAGAAGTCCGAGAGAATTGCTGCATGATGCAGATAGGTACCGTGATGACAGGAGGTCCCGGGCTTCGAAGTTGGTGTAGGTTGTTGGCATGCAGGAAGCTGAAATACGATCAAAAGACGAGTAAAATCAAGCTACGCTGCCATGCTGCACAATTAGTACCACTGAGCACCGTACCCATCGTCCCGCTTCGGGCGGCTACCGGCAGGCCCATAAGCACCTGAAGCAGCAACCTTGGAAGCAGAGCGCAGCCTAATGCCGAAGACTATGAGATTAGTCAGATTCTAGGAACTGAAGAGGACCTCCACGCGCAGAGCGGATCTTGGAACACCAAACGCAGAGGAAAGGGGTTCCCTACACGGAACCTAGGTTTCAGATACTCACATCCTGTCACTCCCTCCCATAGCACGGTTGGTGTCGGGGGTGTTGTTGAGCGTGTTGTGATCGATGACCTTGCGACGCTGGCTGGAGATAGCACCAGGCTTGGCAGCAGTAGCAGGGGTAGCCATGGGGACCTGAGCTGCAGCTGCATTCTGGCGACCTTCAGCCTCCTTGTCCTTCTTGTTATTGGTAGCGTCCGCAATCATGGCAGCGTTCTTCTGGTACTTGTAGACGGTCCAGTCGAAAACGTAATCATATTGGTAGGATTCGCGGACGAACAGGTCGCGGAAGATCTTGCGGAGGTAGGAGTAGTCTGGCTTGTCATCAAAACGCAAGGAGCGAGTGTAGTTCAAGTAGATGGAGAACTCGTTGGGGAATCCACGGCAGAGGACCTCGGTTGGAGTGGTCATCTTCTTTTCCATGATACGGTCGTACTTTTGCTTCTTGGTGGCCGCCTTCAATCCCTGCCAAGGGAGAGTGCCACGGCAGAAGTAGAGCATGACGTACCCAAGAGATTCCATATCATCACGACGAGACTGTTCAACCCCAAGGTGAGTGTTGATACTAGCATAACGGGCCGTTCCGGTAAGGTTCTTGTTCTCGCGGTACGGGATGTGGAAGTGCGTCTTGGGATCACGGTACTTCTTGGCAAGACCAAAATCAATCACATTGACTTGGTTTCCACGCTTGCCGATACCCATCAGGAAGTTGTCGGGCTTGATATCACGATGGATAAAGGACTTGGCGTGGATGTATTCGATACGGGAAATGAGTTGATCTGCCAGGAGAAGCACAGTCTTCAGGGAGAACTTGCGGTTGCAGAAGTTGAAGAGGTCCTCCAAACTGGGACCCAAGAGGTCAATGACCATGGCGTTGTAGTCGCATTCGGTACCGAACCAGCGGACAAACGGGATTCCAACACCACCAGCGAGCGATTTGTAGACCCGAGCTTCATATTCAAGTTGGGGGTGCTTGGCCTTGACACTCTCGAGCTTGATGGCGATTTCCTCGCCGGAGATGATGTTGGTACCTGTATCCTTTTGTAAGCACTTGCTCACCAACCAACTTCCTCAAAAAGCATCGACGACATACCGAGATAGATGTCACCAAAACTACCACTTCCGATCTTACGGCCGATGCGGTATTTATTACCGACTCGCAAATCCTATGTTTCGACCATATTAGGACAAGGGTCGAAGGATGCATGGATGTAAATACTAACCATGGTCGTCATCTTGGATGTCGATTGTCAGGCACAGCTCAATGCTGTGGCTGGAGATGATGTCAAAGACTGGTAGGAAAGACTTGTAAGTGATTGGGTCAAATGGTAGATGATGTCGAGCAAGGTGAACAAATTCTGGCAAGACGAGTCTAAAAAAGAGGATCCAATGAGGAAAAGGCCAATGCTGTGAAGAAAAAGAAGGGTTTGAAAGCTGTAGGACGGAAAAAAGGTGCAAGCTCCAGCCTCCGGCGCGTAGTTACTTGGCAAAGTGAGTGAATGGCGATCAGGCTGTGGGTGGAGAGCTGCTGACGGAAGGACACGCCTCAACAACGACTCAACAGGAGAAAACGGCCACCGAATAGATGCAGGAGTTGCAAGAAGTGAGAGTAGAATGTTGAGAAAATGTACTCCTTGTTGTTTTGTTGCAAATAGAACGGGTTGTGGTGATGAGGACGTTTGATTCCGACTGTAGAGGCCCGACCGAAGAAAAGGCGGAGGGGAGAAAGAAAGGGAAAAAGGAGACCGAGAGGCCAACTCACCTTAAGAATGGGACTTTGAAAAGGCAGATATAAGACGCGCAGGAATTAACAGACAGGAAAGAAGTACCTGCTGTCGAAAACAAGAAGGAAAAAAGAAACAAAAACCAAGGGCAGAGCCTTGATATTGGAAGGTGGATATGGGGGGGGAAAGAAGAGAAGAAGGGAAGAGGAGGAAGGGAAAGAGAGATGAGTCTGAGTGTTGGGTGTGGTGTGAACCTGTCTAAGCAGTACTGAGAGTAAGAGGGGGTCGGTCGGGTAAGTAAAAGCGGTGATGGAGAGATCTGAGGTTTAGACACAGGCGGCGCTCTTTTTCTCCTGGGACTGGGAAAAAGAACTCAATTAGAGGCAGACAGGAGGCAAAATCTGCCCCAGAAGAGGCTAGGCAGGTATTGTATGTCAGAAGACAGTATGCTGTATTACAGTATCATATAAAATGACGGGAGTCTAGATTATGGATTATCTTCACCTGATCTCAAGCTAATAATAACAACACAATTCGGCTATGGATATTTCACACCTGCCTATTACACTCATCATGCTGTCAAAAGCCATCAGTCATCAAGCAAAGCAAGAACCAGAACAAGAAAAGTCTTCCAGGGAAGATCTTCCATCTATGCAAGGAAGAATCGGAATGTTATACAATCAACATCCGACGGTAGCCAAACACAGCGGTCAGCCGAACCTGATATGATTAGCCTTTCTTAAGGTAGTTCTACTATCTATCTACTCCGTACAGTCTACAGATATCAACATCGAAAGGCATCCGGAAAAAGCGTACGGGTAAGTATCACATCGCAAAGGAGATAAATCCCATCGCTATCCATCCCTTCGCTCTTGCATCAAGACACAGTGAGTTCCATCAATGAGTGGCAACCAGCTTGGTCCCGGCAGATTGATAGCATCAGGCGCCGAAAGAGCAGAGCCTGCAGAGGCTACATCAGCACAACAAGGCTGTGGTTGCATCATCTAGATCATCATCTCATCTCACCTCATAGCCACACTCGTACCCAGTATCAAACAGCTTATAGGCAGATAATGATCTGGAAATTTCCAGCATTTCACTCCTCATCCTACCCGACCGACCACTCCGGACTCTCCAACAG